>NC_084953.1:525486-732986 GCF_949316205.1 Platichthys flesus | reverse complement strand
TTTCAGGAGCGAGCGAGCTGGTTCCCGAGGTGGAGGTGTGGGCGGAGGTGACTGAGCCGGTCGGCCTGTGGCGCTGCGGCCCTGACGGGGCCTCCGGTGGCTGCCTGTGGTAAATAAGCAGAGGCAGGTGCCAGAGAGTCTAGACGGGGCTGATTCGGGTCCGGGGCCCCTGGTATGTGATACCTTACCCAGGCTCGGCCCTCGCTCTGGTTCCTGACTCCTCACCGGGAAGCAGTGCACCTCCGCCCCCCTCCTGCCACCGCCCCCCCAGCTCAGAGCTCTTCCTGTTTAATGTTAAATCAGCGACAGACAGGAGGTGTGTGTGTGTGTGTGTGTGTGTGAGTGTGTGTGCTGGGGGTGTAAAGGTCTGATGCTTGCCTTCCCCTTATCTCCCTCTTTCTCTCTTTAAATCACAAAGCCCCTCTTTTAATGTGATTTCATGTCCTCCCCCCCCCCCCCCCCGTCCCTGAGAGGTGTCTGAAACCAGGAGACCACATGAAGCCACAGTGAGGAAGTGGATCCTCGGTCAAACGTCCCTGAGAGGCTGGGAGTCCTGAGTTGATGGAAGACGACAGACGGGACCAAACGTACCTGAGCTGCACTGATAACCATGTTGTTCTTACATGACAACATGGGACAGGCGTCTCCGTCCAGAGCAGACGGAGCAGACGGAGCAGACAGAGCAGACAGAGCAGACAGAGCAGACAGAGCAGACAGAGCAGACTGGAGGAAAACACCAGGAGTCGAGGTCAAAACTACTAAAGAAAATATCAGAAGATATAATCATGAAGCAGAAAGAGCCGAGTAAATGAAAGGGATGGATTAATTGAGGACTCACTGGAGGAGACATGAGGTCCAGGACATGGACCTGCCATGAAGACACGATGTCATCGCTGTGTGAACTTGAATTTAACAGACGTTGAATCCTCAGTAGAACTTCCAGTCCAGCTTTAAAGTTCAGTTACTGGAAGTTAAGTCAAAAGATTATAAAAGCTTTAAATTAAAATCAGACTCACAGCAGCTTCTTAACCTTTTATCTGCAATTTGCCACAATAAGTTAATTGTTTAAGTTAATTGTTTTACTTATGGGGGGGGGGGGCTTTTGGGGCACCTGCAGCAGTTGCCCACTTTGCCCCCACATGTAATTCAGCCTTTAGCAAACACCCAGCTGCAAAAATACATATTTTAATTCTCAAAATCTATTTCAAGTGAATAAAAACCTGTTGCATGTGTTCAGTGAGTCTGTGAATCTGAAATCTTCTCCTGCTGCTCATTTCCAAACCGACGTGTTTCCTCTGGATCCTCTGGATCCTCTGGAATCCTCTGGAATCCTCTGGATCCTCTGGAATCCTCTGGCTCCTCCAGTTCCTCCTCCTGAGCCTCAGACATTTTGACATCAGCCATTAACCAACCATGAGTCCCTGAATCAGCTCGGGTGACTGACAGGTGTGGTCGGCTCGCAGTCACGCTGTGATCGCTGCCAGACCTCAGATCAGCGTAATTAGCTGTAATTTATAGCCGAGCAGTGCAGGGGGGGGGGGGGGGGGCAGAGGAAGTGTTTCATTGAAATTATCAGTGAGACCTATTAAACTGTGAACCACATGAAAGGCTGCTGACGGAGCTCTGGAGTGTGTCAGCGGCTGGACAGCAGAGGTGAGAGAGAAAGCAGACGCACACTCACACACACACACACTCACACACAGACACACACTCACACATCCACTCGTTGTGTGCAGCGTCCTCTTGGCGCGGAGCTCCCTGCTCTTTGATCCTCGTGGACAAACACACGCACACCAGGATCTTTGTGGACGCTTCGGAGACAGAGGCTGAGTTGTGATATTTTTTACTCGACCACATTTCCAGAGGAAAACGCTGAAACGCTCCAGAACAGTTTTGCACTTGCTCACCCGGCTGCGATGAGCTCATCCTGTCAGGAGCTCAGCTGCTAATAACTGAACTAATTGACGAAGCTTCAGTCTCAAACCACGAAGCTGTTTCAGCTGCTGATGAGTCTGCTCCACCCTCCAGGTGAAGGAGCTGGAGGTGGAGGTTTCTGCTGTGGGACGGTCAATAGGCCTGTTTGAGTCCTGGGCCTGGGGTGGCTGTCAGGCCCCAGGAGTCTCTGCTCTGCGTCTGAATGATTAATCTCTCAGGCCGGGGCATCGCAGGCCTCAAAGGCGCCTTTATCACCCCCCCGTCAGCCCCTGCAGCGCAAAGAAAACACCGCCCTGTGGTGGTGCAGCAGCCCACTCGGCCCGGGTGGAGCTTAGCTGCAGTGGAGCGGATGGAGACGGCGGCCGTGCACGAACAGTTCCCCTCTCATTCTGCGTCTGGCACAATATTCTACTGTTCACAAAATCAGAATCACAAATATCAGCAGCAGAAAAGAGTTTTCTCTGTCGGGTTACATGGTGGGGGGGGGGACTCAAAGGAGTTTCAGCATCTAACCATTGGAGATCTACCAGAACGCCCAACTGGGAGGAGACCCAGAACCCAGTGTCCCATCAGGCCTGCAACTGCAGCATCCCTCAGGAGGAGCTGGACGTCTGGAACATTCTGCTGAGCTCAGAGATCCTGGACCAGCAGGAGAAGATGGATGGACATCAACAGGTTTCAGTGGGATTACCTACAAACATTCATACCATTAAAGTCTCCCCAGTCACCAGAGTGTAGATCAGCCAGTTCGTGTCACTGTCTGAAGTGACGTGGCCTCTCATTGGCTCACGTCTCCTCCTCCAGAGTCACTCTGCTTTCTCACATGTTCCTATCTGCTGGTGGACAAGAGAAGATAAACATCTTTCAAATGAGTCTTCAGACTGGGACCAGCAGTTCCACTGGTACAACTGTCAGTGTCTGGAGCTGCTGGAGGAGCCTCCATGAGAAGTTATAAAGTCAGAATCAAACTTATGAGGTTGTGAGGAGGTGATGGAGGCTATGAGGAGGTGAAGGAGGCTGTGAGGAGGTGATGGAGGCTGTGAGGAGGCGATGGAGGCTGTGAGGAGCTGATGGAGGCTGTGAGGAGCTGATGGGGGCTGTGAGGAGGTGAAGGAGGCTGTGAGGAGGTGATGGAGGCTGTGAGGAGGCGATGGAGGCTGTGAGGAGCTGATGGAGGCTGTGAGGAGCTGTTGGAGGCTGTGAGGAGCTGATGGAGGCTGTGAGGAGCTGTTGGAGGCTGTGAGGAGGTGATGGAGGCTGTGAGGAGGCGATGGAGGCTGTGAGGAGCTGATGGAGGCTGTGAGGAGGCGATGGAGGCTGTGAGGAGCTGATGGAGGCTGTGAGGAGGTGAAGGAGGCTGTGAGGAGGTGATGGAGGCTGTGAGGAGGTGATGGAGGCTGTGAGGAGGCGATGGAGGCTGTGAGGAGCTGATGGAGGCTGTGAGGAGGTGAAGGAGGCTGTGAGGAGGTGATGGAGGCTGTGAGGAGGCGATGGAGGCTGTGAGGAGCTGATGGAGGCTGTGAGGAGGTGAAGGAGGCTGTGAGGAGGTGATGGAGGCTGTGAGGAGGCGATGGAGGCTGTGAGGAGCTGTTGGAGGCTGTGAGGAGCTGATGGAGGCTGTGAGGAGCTGATGGAGGCTGTGAGGAGCTGATGGAGGCTGTGAGGAGCTGTTGGAGGCTGTGAGGAGCTGATGGAGGCTGTGAGGAGGTGACGGAGGCTGTGAGGAGGTAGTGGAGGCTGTGAGGAGGCGATGGAGGCTGTGAGGAGCTGATGGAGGCTGTGAGGAGCTGATGGAGGCTGTGAGGAGGTGAAGGAGGCTGTGAGCAGCCCTCACCGGGTCCGGGTCAGCAGCCCTCACCCGTCCCAGAGGGCATCACTCCACCCTCAACAACAACACTGGAGCTTTGAGAACAAACCCCACGTTCCTCTCTCTCTCCTCCAGCCCACATGTTCCTCTCTCGCTCATTCCTCTGCCGATGCATCAACCTCTCTGGTCCCGGACATTCCAGAGAAACACGACCCTGAAGCCAGGGAATTCAGAATCCATCAACGTTATCACAAAAATGGACGTTTGAGTTTCGTCTCGAACCCGTTCTCGGTCCCGGTACCGAGCAGCAGCTGATTCCTGACGGGCTGGAGATGATGAATAGTCGTGGAAGTAAAGAGTTTATTGTGAGTCATTTGTCTTATTTATTGTCGACCCTCTGCTTGCGTGCGATAAAGCTCGTGTCGATGGTTTTCTTCTCCGCTGGAGGAATGTTTAGCTTGGCTGCTGCCGAGAGCCCGAACTGTGACGAGTCCACGACGCAGCCGGAGAGACCCAGAGAGAGAGAGAGAGAGAGAGAGAGAGAGAGAGAGAGAGAGAGAGAGAGAGAGAAATCCCTTCTTTCTTTATTGTCTGTTTTTACTCTCTCTCTCTCCCGGCTTTGTAACCGATACCTGTTTAAATACACTGCGAGCGCCGGGGGACTCGCGTCTGAGAGACTGTTTTAATTTGGCCGCTCTACTCTGAGTGATCCAGGTTAACATAATAATCAAAACCAGCTCCGAGGCTTATTTTAAACTACGTGTGAAACATGGTGTGAATGGGGCCTTTTGAAATGAACTCAACACTGATGAGCAGGTTTATCTATTCATAACCACGAATGAACATGAATCAATGTCTGTATTGACCTGATGATAAACTGATAACTTGTGCTATCCTCTAAACCTTCAGAGACACTTTCACAAATTAATCAGCAGAACTGATTCATGCCAATAATGTTTTAACATCCAGAAACATTCTCTCTGAGCATTTGCTTTATAATGATTTATATTGTAATCAAAAGCAGTTTTCAGATGTTTCTCCAGAGTTTTCCTTTCACACGTGAACAACACACGGTTCAGAGGACAGAGACAGGAAGTGATGTCATAACTCTGCTGTGGAGACGCCACCGCGTCAAGAGACCAAAGGAAACGTTGATTACAACTACAGATGAAATATGAAGTAAGAACACATAGACTGAAGATAAACGTAATGAGGATGTGTGTAAACCTGTCTTCTGTTTAATGACCAACAGAGGGCGACTCCATATTGTACTTTATCCATACAAAAATAAAACATCGACCTCGCAGTGCTTTAATCTGAGATTTCGTGTTTTTTTGTAAATTAATGGAATTTTGATTAAACCAAATTAAATCAGAGATGGAGAGCGAGTCCCCTGAAGCGACGTTGTGTTGCATCAGGAATCGAGCGGTTTCCAGAGAGACACACAAACGCACCAGCAGCAGAATCAAAGAGGCTCCGGGCTCCGGGCTCTGGGCTCCGGGCCTGGGCTCCGGGCCTGGCTCTGAGGACGTGACGCGGCGCCAGAGACTGAGGAGGAAGGAAAAGCAGAACGCCGCAATCAGGTGAGACGTGGAGACACGCAGGGAGGGAGGGGCAGCAGACCTGGTCTCCACTCGGGCGGCGTGTTGGCGAGCTGTAACCTGAGCGGTGACAGCAGGGGCAGATCAAAGCGGGGCCCCCGAAGGGGCCCAGGAAGACTCGGGCACAGAGGGGCCGAGGGGTCATGTCGAAGGAGGAAAGAGGCCTGATTCCCTTTCCTGCTCCCTGCAGAGGAATGTTCTCTGCGGGATGGGACGCGTCCCCGCCCCTCCTCTGGGACCCAACCGGCCTTCTCAGGAACACTGGGCCTCTTTGTGTTAGCGTCCCCCCCACCCCCAGGACCTCAGCCCGTCACAACGACACGTGAAGGTCGAAGCTGGCAGACAGGTTGATTTGCATATTGAGAAACATCAGCTGTGTCGGGCGTCACTTCTGGTCCTGCAGGAAAACACTTCCTGTGAAACGTTCCCTGAGCAGAGAGCTTCTCGAACCCTGTGAAGACAAATCATGGTTCTGAAAACATGGCGACACCAGACTCCTGGTCTGTGGGTTGTTTACAATCTGAGGATCTGATCAGACCATCTGAGCTGATTCATCACCACACTTCAGATCTTTGAGGTCGAGCATCTTACAGGAGGAAGAACTGAAATCATCTCTTTCCTCTGATCCATCGTGTCTGCATCTGTCTTTAAGTCATTTCTAATAACTGTTTTCAAATTGTTTGGCACATGTAGATTTTCTGAAGAAGTTAAACATAAAAATACATTTGATTTCACAGAGATCATCTTTCTATCATTTAATAAACTAAACATTCCAGGAATTTATCAATTGCTGTGAACTAATTCAAATGAGAGAAACCACCGTTAACATCCCATCTGCTAACATGGAGGAGGCGTGGTTTATGACCTATAGTGCAGCCACCAGGGGGCAGGTACAGACTTTGGTGGAGGAGCCGGTGAAGAGCGGATGGGACATGTTAAAGCTCCAGCCCGGGGGGGGGGAGCAGCCGGACGGTTCCTCAGACTCTCAGAGTTCCTCGGCCTCCGTTAGCTGCTTCTCAAATCCCCTCTGACAGCCGTAGCGTGCGGAGAGGAAAAAATACATATTTCTGTTCCGAGAGGGGTGGGGGGGGCAGATAGTGATGGAGAGGGGCTGTAGGCAAAACAGAGAGGAGGAGGTGTGGGGGGGGGGGGGGATATGCTGCAAGCTGTGTAACTGATCGCTGGAAGTGATTTGGCTAAAAACAACACGTCATTATAGAGCTCGCAGGGGCAAAGCAAACAGCTCGTATTTAACAGAGGACGACGGGCCCAGAGGAGGAGACGAGTCCATCAGGGCCCAGTTCACCCATCAGGGCCCAGTTCACCCACCAGGGCCCAGTTCACCCATCACAGCCCAGTTCACCCATCAGGGCTCAGTCTACCCTTCAGGGCCCAGTTAACCCATCAGGACCCAGTTCACCCATCAGGGCTCATTTCACCCACCAGGACCCAGTTCACCCTTCAGGGCCCAGTTCACCCACCAGGGCCCAGTTCACCCATCACAGCCCAGTTCACCCATCAGGGCTCAGTCTACCCTTCAGGGCCCAGTTAACCCATCAGGGCCCATTTCACCCACCAGGACCCAGTTCACCCTTCAGGGCCCAGTTCACCCATCAGGACCCAGTTCACCCATCAGGGCCCATTTCACCCACCAGGACCCAGTTCACCCTTCAGGGCCCAGTTCACCCATCAGGACCCAGTTCACCCATCAGGGCTCATTTCACCCACCAGGACCCAGTTCACCCATCAGGGCCCAGTTCACCCATCAGGGCCCATTTCACCCACCAGGACCCAGTTCACCCTTCAGGGCCCAGTTCACCCATCAGGACCCAGTTCACCCATCAGGGCCCATTTCACCCACCAGGACCCAGTTCACCCTTCAGGGCCCAGTTCACCCATCAGGACCCAGTTCACCCATCAGGGCTCATTTCACCCACCAGGACCCAGTTCACCCATCAGGGCCCAGTTATCAGGGCACCATGGCAACTGATTTATACGCTGTAGCTGTAGCTCCGGGCTCCTGGCTCCGGGCCTGGCTCCGGGCTCCGGGCTCCTGGCTCCGCTCCGGGCTCCGGGCTCCGGGCCTGGCTCCGGGCTCCGGGCTCCTGGCTCCAGCCCTGGCTCTGGGCTCCGGGCTCCGGGCCTGGTTCCGAGCCCCGGGCCTGGTTCCGAGCCCCGGGCCTGGCTCCGGGCCTGGCTCCGGGCTCCGGGCTCTGGGCTCTGGACCTGGGCTCCGGGCCTGGGCTCTGGGCTCCGGGCCTGGCTCCGGGCTCTGGGCTCTGGGCTCCGGGCCTGGCTCCGGGCTCTGGGCTCCGGGCCTGGTTCCGAGCCCCGGGCCTGGCTCCGGGCCTGGCTCCGGGCTCCGGGCTCTGGGCTCTGGACCTGGGCTCCGGGCCTGGGCTCTGGGCCCCGGGCCTGGGCTCCAGGCCTGGCTCCGGGCTCTGGGCTCTGGGCTCCGGGCCTGGCTCCGGGCTCTGGGCTCCGGGCCTGGTTCCGAGCCCCGGGCCTGGCTCCGGGCCTGGCTCCGGGCTCCGGGCTCCGGGCTCTGGGCTCTGGACCTGGGCTCCGGGCCTGGGCTCTGGGCTCCGGGCCTGGGCTCCGGGCCTGGCTCCGGGCTCTGGGCTCTGGGCTCCGGGCCTGGCTCCAGGCTTGGCTCTGGGCTCTGGGCTCTGGGCTCTGGGCTTTGGGCTCCGGGCCTGGGCTCCGGGCCTGGCTCCGGGCTCTGGGCTCTGGGCTCTGGGCTCTGGGCTTTGGGCTCCGGGCCTGGGCTCCGGGGCTGGGTTCTGGGCTCCGGGGGCTTTCCCTCACACATGTCTGGTGTGACAGCTCCACCTAGTGGTCTGAGCTCAGACACTTAAATGTGACGTGAGACCCTGAACGTCCCATAGATGAACGTTCTCCTGTCGCCCTCGACCAGCTGGGTGAGTCCGGGTCAGGGATTGGCTGAGGTCAAACACCAAGATGGCGCCTGACCCGAACTGATCAGGCTTCGACAGTCACGTGACGTCACGGTGACGCTGATCCAAACACCAGCGTCAGAATGTATGAAACATTTTCTTCAGGGTTCATTTGACTTTTATTAAATTCAGAATCATTATCAGACATGATGTGACTGTGACTGTTATTCATTTTATTATTATATATTATTGGTTTTCTTTTGAGTCTTCCCTGGCACACACACACACACACACACACACACACACACACACACACACACACACACACACACACACAAACAGTTTAAGTGAAACGTTTAATAACGATGTTTAAACCTTTCAAACCTGCACTAAATATGAATATCAGTCCTAAACTTAATGTTTTATTCTGAAGAGTTTCTAATGACTATTTTAATGTGATGCAACTGTTTATTAAATCACTGTTTATGGACGTCCCTCAGAGACATGTTGTCTCAGAAGCTGTGTCTCACACCGGAGACACTCCAGTGGACTGAATGAAATCCAGGCTCTGGATTTAGACGTCATCCATTTTGATTTGACTCTAATTTAAGTCAGACCGTGAACAGCCTTTATTGAATTATCTTGAAAAATGCTTTTTAAATATGAACAAATGTAAAAGAATCTAGTTTTGTTCTATAATGTCTTGATGTGCCTGCAGCTGAAATATTAAACTGTTCTTCTTCTGTTCTGCAATGAGAGAATTGTGTGTCACAGATGAGGATTACACAAAGCTTCACATTATTTTTGTTTTATTGGCAAATTAAACCTTTTATTATTTCTGCTGCTTCAAAATCCAAACCAGAGTTGACACCTACAGACTTTGCTACAGATTAAACATTCGTGTGAACAGTTGAAGGTCAAGTCGTCCCTGAACCTCCACCGTGGTCTCAGCGTTCTCTACGGGGACAGGCCCGGGACACGCCTCCTTTCTTCTTCATGACGGTTAAGGCACGTGAGGACATCATGGACACGGAGGCACTTTGAGACCTTGATTCTTTTAGATCAGAAAATAAAATCCTTCAGTAGCTCAAGAAAAAAAATCACAACGAAGATCAATGAGCAGCTGGATTTAGATCACAAGGTCAAATATATTAAAATCATTATATTTTTAAACAAGTAACAAATCAAAGTGTGACACTAATCTGTCTCTGAACTGATCTGCTCAGTCGGGTGAGGAAGACGGAGTCAGGCAGGTCAGCCTGGTTCCTCGTCTGTGAGAACTCAGGAGATTCTCAGAAAGAAGAACCTGAACGTTCCTTTAAAATAAACTCAGAATTTAATTCACATCTTCTGTCATAAAAATGTCTAAATCTAAAGTTTTCTAAAAACAGTTTTGTGCTAAAATAATAACTCAATTTCATGCATTTGTGGACGGTTCCTGGATGTGGAGCAGATGTTCAGGTCTGTCTGAAGAGTCACGGTCGACCTGACGGTAGGTAGACCTGACGGGTCCAGGTCTTTTATTCTTCTTTTGGAATCCCGCTGGGGTAAAGCTGCACCAGCTCCTCCACGTCGATCACCTCCACCACCAGGTCCCGGATGTCCTTGATGCAGTCCAGCGCTCGAGCTCCGGGGCTGGATGGAGCCTCCTCTGGGACAAGGACCTTCTCTGCGACAGGAGCCGTCTCTGCAACAGGGACCATCTCTTCCAGAGGGACCGTCTCTGGGACAGGGGCCCCCTCTGGGACAGGGACCATCTCTGGGACAGGGACCATCTCTGGGACAGGGACCATCTCTACGACAGGGACCATCTCTACGACAGGAGTCTCTTCTGGGACAGGGACCGTCTCTGGGACAGGGGTCTCCTCTGGAACAGGGACCGTCTCTAGGACAGGGGCCCCCTCTGGGACAGGCTCCGAGGGCGGAGCACCAGTTGCCTCTGTCTGGGTCTCGGTGCTCGTGGCCTCGGGGGCGTCCTCGGAGCTCACAGGTGAGGGACTGTGGTCGTCCTCCGGGACATCGGAGGTGGTTGAGCCCTCGTCCCCGCTGCTCTGCTCTGCTTTGACGTCCTCTGTGGACTCCACCTCTGAGGGCGGGGACTCGCTGCCGACTGACACGTGCAGAGAGTTGGTTTCTGAGAAAGTGACTGGTTTTGCCTCATTTCTCAACATGGCCAGGATGACGTCTCCAGGTGGGTCTGCAGCTGCCCCCCCACCAGGGGGCGCCTCTAACGGGGCCGGTGAGCTCGGGCTCAGTGCGTCGGCCTCACTTCCCTCTGAGGCAGGTTCTGCTTCAGCAGCTTCTGTTTGTGCAGCTTCTTCTTCAACATCTGTCTTTGAACGTTCTGCAGCTGCTCCTGCTTCTTCTGGAACATCTGTGCTCCTCGGCTCAGCAGCCGTCTCCACTTTCTGAGTCTGGACAGAAATCACTTCCTCTGGGATCACAGTCTCTGGAGCCGCTGCCACTCGGACGTCTTGTGTCTCATTCTGAGCGCTTGTGTCTTTTAAAGCTGTCGTCTCAGGTTGGACGGGGACGTCTGCTGCTGCCTTCACAGTCTGGACCTCCTCTGCTCTGGGTGCAGGTGTCTCCTTCTCACTCTGAGCGACTCGGTCCAGAGGCGTCTCGGTCAGCGTCACGTCCGTCAAGGCCGCGCTCTGCGGCGCGTCTGTCTCTGCCTCCTCCTTCCCGTCCCTCTGGGGGATGGAGGACAGCCCGTTGAACGCTAGAGGAGAGGGCGGCGGCGGCTCAGAGCTGCTTCGGGCGGGGGAGGCCAGCGACATGGCGGGGCTGCCGGGCGTGGAGACGGCCGGGGAGGAGAGGCTGGAGCGGCTGGAGCGGCTGACCAGGTCCCGGCTCTCCGTGAACAGGTTGTACTTCTTCAGGCTCGCCGCCTCCTTCACCACTGCAGGACACAAAGAGAACAAGAAGGATTAGAGTGCACTGGTCTTCACCGAGCTGCTGCCGGCTCTCCTGTCCCTTTGTACCTTTGGTGACCTCCTGGTCCAGCGTCTGGAGGAGGATGCTCTCATAAACGTTCTCCACGTGGATGAAGCTGGAGTGGTCGGGGTCGATGAGCTGTTCCAGGTCCTGAAGCTCCTGCAGAGACAAACACACACGTTGAGATATGGACCATGACATCGTTACACAGGTCGTTGTGTTTCTGAAACTAAAACACGGAAACAACTGCATCTGGTTCTGCTCAGTTTCCTCTCGGCTCAGGTCTCTCTGCTTCTCCTCGATGTGGCTGAGCTGGAAAGCTTCACCAGGTAAAGTCAAAGTAAACGTCCACAGGTTCTGGCCGACCCGATTCAGGGCTCAGAACTATTGACTGGACTTTTATTTTGACAACAACTTCTCGTCGGTAGATTTTTCAGCATCAGGGTTTTAATAACTGATCCATACAAGTCAATGATCTGTTATTTGTAGTAACAGAATGTGTGTGTTGTCCTGTTGACATCCTACGTGTGCGTGTGAGACTCACAGTCCTGCAGGTGGGGGCCAGGCTCTTCTTGAGGAAGGGCAGCGTGATGGAGACGAGCGTCTCCTGGAAGATCCTCTTCCTCACTGTGCTGCTGTCGTAGTCGTATTGCTGCAGGAGACCAGAGGTCAAAGGTCCAATTGAAGTTTGAGTTCAGTAAAAATCATCATGGTGTTTAATGTCCCAACATGACTTAAACAAACAAATGTATTTAAACTGTTCTGATTCCTCTTCAGCAGCTTGTGTGTCGTGGTGAAAGGCGAACGGACCTTCAGCACTCGGTGTTTGGACTTCTCCAGGGCGGAGCCGGCGTGGACCGGGTTGTCGGGGTGGTCCTGCACGGCCTTGTGCAGCAGCTGCTCGAACGTGTAGGCTGCGTTCTCCATCAGCTGAAAGAGAGGGGGTCACATCAACAGCTGGACAACACAACATCATGTGTTCATAAGGGAATAACACAGTGTGTGTGTGTGTGTGTGTGTGTGTGTGTGTGTGTGTGTACCAGCTGCAGGTCGATCTGGGCGCTGTGGATCACTCCTGGGATGTTGGAGAAGGAGAAGCGGTCCTGCAGGTGCTTCAGCTTCTCCTGCAGGGAGCTGATCTTCTGGTAGCAGCTCAGCAGGTTGGGTCTCGACATGACGAAGAGAACCTGTGAGACAGAGAGGAGGGAAAACCGTCACCACTGAAACCACTGCAGCACTGGGAGCCAGAGCCAAACAGAGTCAATCCCCACATGTGGCTGCAGAGGGCGCTGTCGCCCAGTTACAGTTACATGGTTTAGCTTGAGGATGTTGTGTTAGAGAGTTATCAGTCTGTCTGTCTCTCTGTCTGTCTCTCTCTCTATCTGTGTGTCTGTCTGTGGGTCTGTCTCTCTCTGTCTCTCTCTCTCTCTCTCTCTGTCTGTATGTCTGTCTCTCTCTCTGTCTGTCTGTCTGTCTGTCTGTCTGTCTGTCTGTCCATCTGTCTCTCTCTCTATCTGTGTGTCTGTCTGTGGGTCTGTCTCTCTCTGTCTCTCTCTCTCTCTCTCTCTGTCTGTATGTCTGTGTCTCTATCTGTCTGTCTGTCTGTCCGTCTGTCTGTGTCTCTCTCTGTCTGTATGTCTGTCTCTCTCTCTGTCTGTCTGTCTGTCCATCTGTCTGTGTCTCTCTCTATCTGTGTGTCTGTCTGTGGGTCTGTCTCTCTCTGTCTCTCTCTCTCTCTCTCTCTGTCTGTATGTCTGTCTCTCTCTCTGTCTGTCTGTCTGTCCATCTGTCTGTGTCTCTATCTGTCTGTCTGTCTTTGAAAGAAAAGGAAAACACATGTCTCAGATCAAACTGTTAAATCTCAGTTGTGTTATTTTTATGAATAAGTCAGATTTGGTTTTCAGTGTCAAACCAGAGCAGGATCAATCTGAACAAACCCTCTTCAGTTCCTCTTTGTCTTCTCCCAGCAGGACGTCCTGACACCTGTCCATCATGTTCTCGCTCAGCTGCCGTCCCTCCTGGAACCCCGAGCTGATTGGCTCCATCAGCTCCTCCAGGACGGAGCCCAGGTACGGCTGGACCGACTCCGAGCACAGCTTCTCCGCCGCCTCCGACACTTTGGCTGCAGGAGGAAGTCAAACATTTCCCCGGGTGAGACTCTGCTGTCAGGTGGCGCCCCCTGTCAGCCCCTCAGGTCACTGCCACCCCCCCAGAGGCAGTTTCATTCTCAGGAATCACAGAGGAATGCAGCTCGTCCTGTGTCTGACAGCTCCGAGTATCAGTCTGAACTTTACCTTGGACTTTCTCCCCCAGCTGACGCCTGGAGCTGAGGATCTGGTCCATGTCGGAGTGGATCAGAACTTCCTGCTGCCGCACCGACGTCCGACATTCCTCCTTCAGCACCGACAGTCCCTTCAGAAGATGCTCCTGGACCAGGACGTAGGCCGCCTCCACCGTCTGCGTCCAGGAAACAGGGACAAGTCAGTCAATCACTTCAAACATTAAGGTCTACAGGTGAGATTTAACTGATGTGTGAATATTAAATTATTCAGAAGAAGATGACGAAGAGGCGGAGATGAGGCAGGAGGAGGAGAACAAGGAGGTGAAGGAAGTCTCGACAGTTTGACTCACAGCGAACCAAACTCTCTTCTTCTCCGTCTTCTTGGCTTTGAGACCAGGCAGCAAGTCTTTCTCCAGGGACGGGAGCAGCTGCTCCATCACCACATTCGACATCACCTGAAAAAATACAACGGAAGCTTTCATCAGAGAAGCTTCTATCTCGAGAGTCGAGAACCTGAAGAACCTGAAGCTTCAGTACAGAGAGGTGAATGTGTTTGATGAGACAAAAGAACTAACAGGATTCTGCTCCGACCAGCACAACCTGCTCAGAACAACTTTCAGCTTATTGTGTCTGAGGCACTTGACAAGGTCACGGGGTCATGGGGTCACAGGGTCACAGCCCAGCCAGAGAGCCACCATTTGCTTTTCAGCTGCTTTATTGAAGAACATTAACAGAAACTCAACAAAACAAGTTGTCCAACAGTTTCTGCTTCTGGTATCAGCTCAGCTCGGACGTGTGTCTACTCCTTGTGTCTCTCCTCTTGTGTGTGTGTGTGTGTGTGTGTGCGTCTCTCCCTCTCCCCCTCAGCTGCTGCCTTTTGAATCCAGGGGGAGATGATTTGCCAACTAACCCGAGCTGTGCCAATCATTTGTCCCTGGTTCACCTGCGTCTCTGAGCCTCCTCCACACGTTGTGTTTCATTGTGTACTCATTTGATTTCTCTTGTCATCGCTGCAGAGGAGTTGGAGCTCTTGGAATCTCTAAAGCCTCCCTATCTAATACGATGTTGTAACTGTGAGATTCTTTGTGATGTTGTTCCTGTTTGTGGTGCTCACAGCTATAGAAAGACAGGTACACACACACAGACACACACTGTCAGGACAACTGATTTATGATGTTGCAGCTGTGGTTATAAGACACAGTGAAAGTGTTTATTTAGTTTCTGCTGCATTTCGTTCATTCCATTCATCTCTCAGCTCTGACTCATGAGTGTGTGTGTGTGTGTGTGTGTGTGTGTGTGTGTGTGTGTGAGAGTGTGTGTGTGTGTGAGAGTGAGCACCAGCGGGTGCACGTTAGAATGTGTGTTTACTGCACGTGTGTTAGGAGCAGGAACAACAGGAAGCTTCCAACAAATTAACTTCACAACACAGACTTCCTTCCAGCTCGTTATGAGGAAACAAAGGAGCGTTGATGAAGCTGCCTCAGCTCCACCACAAAATCTGCTTCATCAGGTCTCTAATTGTCTCCGAGCTGGAGTTCATGAGCAAGAGAAACGAGGGCAGATGCAGAGGAGGGTGAAGAGAGAGAGAGAGAGACTGGGGTAGAGCTGGTTCTTCAGATGCTGTGTACGTACCCTGACATCACTTCCTATCAGCATGTCCCACCCCTCGTACCGCCCCTTGTCCTGTCTGTAGAGCTGCATGGCTTTGAGGAAGGCCTGGACCTCACACGTCTTCTTCTTCAGGAAGTCTGACAGCAAGGGAACACAGGAGAACCAGGTCACAGTGGAACCAGAGCAGTTTACATGTGAGAGCCTCACTCTGCGGTAACTACTGAACCTGCAGAGGATCTCAACTCCCTGCAGGAGGCCCGAGAGCTCCTCCTCACCCCCGAGGAAGGAGCTGGGAGGTGATCATCAGCTCGTCCTCAAGCAGGATCACACTACAGCTCCGGATGTGGAGCGGCTCAGGAAGTCATTTCAGAAACAGAATGTTGGTGAAGATCTGGATCGGGGGGGATTTGGTTGCTTGAGGATTCTGCTTTGTTGGTTCTATTTCACTGAAGTAGTGTTTCACATAAAAGATGATAAAGAAGTAAT
Organism: Platichthys flesus; assembly: GCF_949316205.1. NCBI lineage: Eukaryota > Metazoa > Chordata > Actinopteri > Pleuronectiformes > Pleuronectidae > Platichthys > Platichthys flesus. The sequence continues at coordinate 717,431 of NC_084953.1, read as the reverse complement.
ATTTCCAGCGTTATCCAGAAGGCGTTGTTGTGTAGCAGCAGAGGAAGGTGTTGAAGGTGTGTTACCTTGGTTCTGGTGTCTGATGCAGTCGGACAGGATGGACAGGAAGGCTTCCTGCTTCGCCTGCTGCCTGAAGCAGAAGTACGAGTCTCTCCTGTACGGCAGACGCAGGTAAACTGGGAACTGACCCGGCATCCCCGACAGGGGCGGAGCAAAGTCCTCCTTCACGCCTGAAACACAAAGACGACTCGTCAGGTCCAGAGGAGGCTGAGGAAGAGAAGCTCGGACGGCTCGGACAAATCTGAACCAGGAGAAGACTACAACTCCCATCATCCCTCACTGCTGCTCCCCGTTCACAGACTCTTACTGGTTTGACTGGTTTGACTTGTGGCAGAAAGTTACAAACTGTGCATTGAAGTCTCAGTGCTTACATTGATTAATCTATACACTTAATGATTACTCACTGGTCTTGTCAGGAAAACACTTGTCCACCATGGACATGTACCTCTCCTCTGTGGTCAGAACAGTGCCCCCTGTGGGCAGCAGCTTCTGTCGCGGAGCAACTCCTTTGACAAAAGTCTGAGAAGAGGAGGAGGAAGAGGAAGAGGAGGAAGAGGATGAAAACAATCTGAGCTAACTTTGCCCTTGTGTTGTTTGGGTGATGAGTACTGGTGGGGGGGGGGGGGGGGGGCTCACCTCCAGGCTCTCGTGACACTCCAGGCAGTAGTTGGCTCTCACCACCACGTACCTCTCCCTCCACTTCCTGGCGTCGTCAAAGTAAAGGACTTCCTCCTCGTACAGAACCTCCCCCGCCTCAGGAGCCTCCTGCTCAGCACCAGGAGCAGAACAGTTAGTCATGTGATGTCCTCTTGAGCGTCCGAGTCCAGATGATCCTGGACCAGCAGCCGCTCATAACAAGGTTTATTGGTTCAGAGGGTTAAGGGAGATTCTGCTGGTCCAGGATCTGGACTCTCAGTCTTACCCTCTGTCTGAGCAGCTGAGTCGTTGACGCCTTCTGCTGCTCCAGCTCGTCTTCCACCTGAGACAACCGAGCCACGGAGAACTGCTTCCTGTAGTACGGACTGAACTCCTTCAGCTCAGCCTCAGCCTGGCCTACACACACACACACACACACACAGACACACACAAAGAGTCAAGGCATCACATTAACTGGTGTACTTTTAGAGATCAGACCAACCACATAAAGAGAAGCCGAAGCATCAGGATCGCCCCCTGGTGGCTGGATGCAGTATACCTCCTCCATGTTAGCAGATGGGAAATGGACCAGACTAAAAACTCTAAGTAGGCGTTAAATAAATGTTTTTCAAAGATGGTTTCTGTCGTTTTAAGTTTGTAATTTAGGTTTTAATTAGTTGAATATAAAAAACAGGCAGAGACGTCATGATTGGCAGCTGAGACTCGTGATTGGTCGAGCAGGTGTGTCGGGTGGGACCACGATAGCACTACACGTGTCATTCTGCAGTCAGAAGCAGTGTGAGGAGAAGAGTTGAAGCTGGAGCTCAGGAAATCTGAGTGCAAGCGACAACATATCAGAGCGAGTGCAGTTAGAGAACCACACAGAGGCTGCTTGAGTCCGAACGCATGGTTCTGAGTGAAAACCATGAGGATGGAGCAGAGGTGTTGCATGTAACATGTTGCGTGTTGTGTGTAACATGTTGCGTGTTGAGTCGGCTCCTCACAGACCACCTGGGCCTCAGGTTTCAGGGCGGAGCTGAGGGAGGGGCCGGCTGCTGAGACGTGTTGTCACAGGTGAAAGCAGGAAACACGACCCAAGGCTTTTTCAAACACATTGTTCCACGAGTGCAGATTCTACACGTGTGACGTCAGAGATGAAACACGAATCAGCAGACGACTGATTTAACGTTGGAGACAATGAACATGACCAGAGGAACACGAAGCTCCTCTGACTCTGAGATGAATCAGACACACTGAACTTCATCTTTGTGGTTCTGATCGGATCCAGAGGAGGATCTCTGTTTGACTCCCGAGCTCACCAACAGTTTCTCCATCCAATCAGATTCCCCGTCTCTGTCCAAGTCTGACAAAGCTGGATCTCTCTCACTTCCTGCTCCCCTCGGTCTCTCCTGTGATTGGTCGGGCTGTGCGCTGGCAGAACATTTGCATCATGACAGAGAGGAAACAGAAACGTCTGAGTCCCCCCCCCCCCCCCCCCCCCTCCCCCCGACGCACAGGGATTCAGTTACTTAGGAAAAACCAGACAAAGCTCAGCAAACAGACTCAGACTCAGTGTCTCCCTCCCGGCTCCCATCCAGCAGAGACACCAGGGGAACCTTTCCATGATCATTAACTCAGCAGCTTCCAAAACTCAATATCCACAAACGTCTACTGAGCCACATCCTCCACTTAACGGATGAACAGGCCGAGCAGGGGGAAGCAGCTCATCGTCTCTCCCTGCTTATGGGTTGAGTTGATGTTGATGTTGTTGTTGATGTTGTTGTTGTTGATTATCTCTCTGGGCGGCAGCCTCTCATTGCTATGGAAACAGATCCTGCTGCTGAAGATGTGCTTCGTGAACAAATAAATAAAAAATTCAAAGAGGACAGAAGGTCTCAAGTTAAATCTCCTCAGTGTGTCTTAATGTAATATTCATGAATAACTGATTAAAGAGAAGATGAGTTGTGTCCAAGTGATGGAGAACCAGGGATTCTTAACGTGTCTTCTGTCTCTGGACAGAGGCAGAGAGCGGTCACCATGCGACCCATCAGAGACCCGATCCAAACAGCTCGGGTTGTGGGTCAGAAACCTTGAAGACTTTCAAGCTTTCCTCTGCTGACACCATCGAGTTCGTCCTCCACAGTAAACTGGACTCTTTCCAGAGCAAACCAGTCGAACAGCTCCTGCTGAACTGGAAGTGGCTCATTTGTTTACTATAGAGCTTCAATAGAAAAACACTTTTGTATGTAAAGTAGAGCGTCCACCTCGCAGATGAATAAATCAGAAGCAGTGAGTCAGTGGAGATCATCAGAGCAGCAGGTTGCTTCTCTCAGATCCTGGACCAGTTCTCAGCAGCTCGAGCTCCTGAGACTCTGCTCAGCTCTTCAGCCTCAATCTGTTCGTTCTCTTCACTTCACTCAAGATTCAACTTCCCTGACGTTTACATCATAACGTCTGAGTTCTTCACTTCATACATCGTCTCTGGTGTTTCTTTGTTCATTCTAGAGAAGATGTGTGTGTCCGCGGTTCACCAGAGTTCCAACGCCTCACAACATGTTGTGTTATAAACTGTGAAACTAACACAATAAAATGTGTTTCTTCTTGGTGTTGGTACAAACGCTGCAGATCCTGCAGCACAGCGTGTTGAGGTGTTCCACCTGAGGAGCCACACCTGACCACTAATCCAGGGTTGAGGCTTAAGAAACAGAAAGTGTCTCCAGCTCAGCTGCAGTGATCCACCTGTGAACCTGCAGGTTGATCAGCAGAGAAGATCCAGCTTCCAACTGGTCCACAGAGCAGAGTCACTCTGTAGAGTCGGTTTCAACTGGTCCACAGAGCAGTGTTACTCTGTAGACCAGCTTCCAACTGGTCCACAGAGCAGTGTTACTCTGTAGACCAGCTTTCAACTGGTCCACAGAGCAAAGCCACTCTGTAGAGTCGGTTTCAACTAGTCCACAGAGCAGTGTTACTCTGTAGACCAGCTTCCAACCGGTCCACAGAGCAGTGTTACTCTGTAGACCAGCTTTCAACCGGTCCACAGAGCAGTGTTACTCTGTAGACCAGCTTTCAACTGGTCCACAGAGCAGTGTTACTCTGTAGACCAGCTTCCAACTGGTCCACAGAGCAAAGTCACTCTGTAGAGTCGGTTTCAACTGGTCCACAGAGCAGTGTTACTCTGTAGAGTCGGTTTCAACTGGTCCACAGAGCAGTGTTACTCTGTAGACCAGCTTCCAACTGGTCCACAGAGCAGAGTCACTCTGTAGAGTCGGTTTCAACTGGTCCACAGAGCAGTGTTACTCTGTAGACCAGCTTCCAACTGGTCCACAGAGCAGTGTTACTCTGTAGAGTCGGTTCCTCCAGTTCAGAGGCACCGAGATGTTTCTGATGTTTCCCTGTGAACGAGGATCGAGCTCCAACACATCTCATCATTTTGTTGTGAAACATACTTCAGCACCAGGACGTTCCTTGTCTCTACGTGTGCACGTACACATGTGTGTTGGGTTGTTGGTTTGTGTGTGTGTGTTCCTGTACTCTTTTCTTTGTGAGGACACTTGGGCTGTTTGAGGGTTCAGACTTGTTATAGGGTGAGAATTAGGTTTAGGTATTTAGTTTGGATGGTTAAGGTTCGAGAAGGGCCTAGATGTCATTGAGTCCTCACTAACATATGAGCACACACGTGTGTATGTGTGTGTTTCCTATGAGAGAATGAGAGGGTCCCTGTGGTCGAGGAGAACAGACGTGTCCTCACATGTCATAGAATTGTCTTACACACCAACATGCAAACACACATGTCTCTGTAGAGACACTGCTGGTGTTTAAAGTCTCTACAGCGTCATTCACTGATAAACGTCACAGTTAATTCAAAAAGTTATTTTCAGAAGAATGATCGTTTCCGTGTAAAGTTAATGTCATTTTTAACATATATGAACATAGACATCCAGAGAGGAATCTGTCGTTGGTCAGGAAACATCTTTGACGCTCAACAAGTCACGACAAGGCCGACAAATGAGTGTTTGTGTATGTTGAGCCCCCCCCCCCATGACCTATGACTCAACCCTGGAAGGTTTCATTCAAATGAGCGTCGGAGGTTTTCAGAGATCAGGAAAGTGGATGTGACAACACAAGAGAGAGAGGGACAGAGACAAATGTCCATTAGGACGGAGCTGCACTTTGACAGGTTACGTAAACATCTCCGTCAGAGAGACGACAGGATCGACTGGGATTTCACTTCCACTGACGTTACACTATTAAAGCAGAGCGGCTGCTTCACATCACTGATCCTGAGTCTGTTAACTCGTCTGTCTGTGACACAGACAGACCCAGTGACCTGACCAGCTTCAGTCCACGTGAGGCCTGACAACACACCTCAGCTGCCTCTGCTAACTGATCACCGATCAGTGAATAGTTCCAGCAAGCAGCCTAGTTTCAAACACATCGTTCCCTTCGAGACATTTTTGACTGAGTGCCAAGCTACAGGTTCCACTGGTTTCCAGGTTCTGGGCTGAACACAAAGAACAGAACAGAATTAAAGGCTGAAATGTTCCTTCCAGCCAGAATCTGGTTCTACTGCATGCTCCTGTTCTGGTCCTCTATCTGGAGAACTACACAGTTTATTGAGTTATGATTCTGTCTATTATTATATTTCTGTATTTCCTGTTTCTCTTGATTTCTCTCAGTCGACGGTTTAGTGACAGAAATACTGGACCTCAGCTCGGGGGGGAAACGTGGGTGCTGCTGCATTTGCATTGTGTTGAATGGACTGGTGAGTCGGAGTAAACAACAGGTGCTTCTGCAGCCGAGCAGCAGCTTCCTCTCTTTGTGCAGAGCGACGGACTCACAAGTGAAAGTCTCAGAGTTTCTCAGCTCCTCTGAATATCTGAGGGATTGTGTAACGGCAGCTGGAGGCCGAGTAACACAACATGAAGAAACAAAGACACAACAGATTCAGCCATTAACCAAACATTAGTCCTGCAGTGAAATCCTCTGACTGCAGATGAAGTGCATTAATGCCTTTTACATATTCAGTGAGAAAGAGATGATTTAAATCCTTCAACGCATTCGAGGACGTCTTCCAGAGGAGCTGGAGGATGAAGAGGTCTTAATGAAACCTGCTCAGCCTCAAGGTTCAGAAGCAACGAACCAGGAAACACTGAAACCCTGTTTAAATTAAATAAACAGACAAATCTCTCCTCACATTTTGCTAAATCAACACAACCGATCTGATGGGAACTGATTTATATGATCCTCTCCTGCCACTCTCTAGCGCCACCACCTGTTGTGACCACGTCCTGCACCACACATAAGAGGAATGACATCATCAGTGCACACTGTGCTGAGGCAGGAGACAGAATCTGAGCTTCTATCAGGACTGCTCTGGATTTTATATCAGTTTGAACTGGATCAGGCAAACACAAGTCTCTTACTGCAGGCTGAGGATGAGGGGGGGGGGGGGGTGTTCAGACTCAGTCTGTTCATGGACTCAAAGGATCCAGAGTCTCAGAGCCTCTCAGAGCCCCCCCCCTCACACACACCTGGTGGAGTCATTAGTCGGAGCTGCAGATTAGAGTCACATCACAGTACTCTCTCTCTCAACTGGATGAACAGGAACCAACAGCCAAGTTCCAGTGACCAAGGTTCGATTCCCGACACTTTGCAGCTGTTTTCCATCATGAGTTCGAGTCAGAGTTAGAAATAAAAGGAACATGACCTCGTTCTGAATCACCCGACAAAACAAATGACATCAGGCAGAGAAACTGCATCAGAGCGTCCAGAGACTCGTGAGTCACGGGATCGCTTCGTCCAACCGGCCGCATCCGACCCAGCCCTGTGACCAGCCAGCCAATATTCAAACTCTGCCCTAAACACACACACACAGACAGACACACACAAACACACACACACACACACACACACACAGGGATGTTTGCATCATGGGGGACGGGTGCATGTTGTCACTGCTCTGGCACCAGACTCTGACTTCGCCCTCTTCTACGCAGCAGCAGCCAGGAAAAACTGACGAGACAAACATGTCCTCACATACGTGTCCTGCAGACGTGTCCTCACAAACATAGGACGTCTCCTCCAGTCTCCACCTCAGTGGACCTGTGTAAGACTGTCTTGTCACCATGGCAACAGCAGAGGCAACGCAACCAGCATCAGCAGCAGACACGTGTCTCATGTACTGAACAGATGAGACGGGGGACAGATCAGCTCTGAATATTTGATTGTCTGAAGACGCCTAAAGTGGGACAGGTATTAACTTGATTAACTTCGGTTTGAGCTCCACTGACGTCCTGAGGACTCAAACCTCCGGACTGGTCCACACGCTCACCGCTGCAGTCCAGGTCGCTCTTTGTCTTCCATCGAGGCTTTGTCACCTTCGTGTTGTGTGTTTACAGCAGCTGCTCTTAGTGGAGCGTGACCCCGGGTTGTTCATGTGACGGGAAGCCAACCCGAGGGTCAGGACACCAACCAGAGGGACGGGACGCCAACCAGAGGGTCAGGACTCCAACCTGAGGGTCAGGACACCAACCAGAGGGTCAGGACACCAACCTGAGGGTCAGGACACCAACCAGAGGGTCAGGACACCAACCAGAGGGTCAGGACACCAACCAGAGGGTCAGGACACCAACCTGAGGGTCAGGACACCAACCTGAGGGTCAGGACACCAACCAGAGGGTCAGGACACCAACCAGAGGGTCAGGACACCAACCTGAGGGTCAGGACACCAACCTGAGGGTCAGGACACCAACCAGAGGGTCAGGACACCAACCTGAGGGTCAGGACACCAACCAGAGGGTCAGGACACCAACCTGAGGGTCGGGACACCAACCTGAGGGTCGGGACACCAACCTGAGGGTCGGGACACCAACCAGAGGGTCGGGACACCAACCAGAGGGTCGGGACACCAACCAGAGGGACGGGACACCAACCAGAGGGTCAGGACACCAACCAGAGGGTCGGGACACCAACCAGAGGGACGGGACACCAACCAGAGGGTCAGGACACCAACCAGAGGGACGGGACACCAACCAGAGGGTCAGGACACCAACCTGAGGGTCAGGACACCAACCAGAGGGTCAGGACACCAACCAGAGGGACTGGACGCCAACCAGAGGGTCAGGACACCAACCAGAGGGTCAGGACACCAACCAGAGGGACGGGACACCAACAACAGGGTCAGGACGCTTGTATCAAAACAAAGGCTGCAAATATTCTCAAAGCCTAATTTTCATAATTGCAATGTCTGTCTGTCTCCAGCTGCTCTTCCATGACGATCTGGAAGAGGACAGATAAGAGGACTCGGCCCTCAGCAGCCAATTGGCCACTCCCCCCAGGACGTGGTCCAGGCTTTCAGAGCTGAACTCTACATTTTGAGCATTTCACAGTTTCCTCCCTGAGCCTCAGAGGAGAACTCAGGTTCTTATCCCCTCCACTGACTCACTCCTCGAGCTGATGAGCTCACAGACCAGCTGTTCAGGGCGCGGCGAGGGAATCGAACCTGTTCCTCATCAAACCGGCTCCTCATCAAACCGGCTCCTCATCAAACCGGCTCCTCCTGAGTCTCTGAAGAACCACAACTGAGTTCTCACCTCAGATTGTGTTGTTGTGTTGATTTAACTGGAAACTCAGCCTGACAAAAAAAAGTTGCAGCAGAGACAAGAGAATGGAATGAGCTGGTGACAACAGAGACACACAACATGTCTCCAAGCTGGGACCTTCAAAGTCCAGTCTCAACATGTGTCCTCTGAGCTTCACATGTGAGACACATTCAGATACCACTGAACCCCCCCCCCCCCCATCATAGTGCTGAGTACATGAGGACAGTTTTCAGTTTCTGTGAACTGTCCCACCTGCAGTTACAGAAACACAATTGTCCCCTGCTCAGATCCACCCTGACACACCCAGCCCACAGAGGACACCACAGTGGACCAGAGGACACCACAGAGGACACCATAGAAGACCATTGGAGACCACAGAAGACCAGAGGACACCACAGAGAACAAGAGGAAGCCACAGATAACTCAGAGGACACAATAGAGGAGCCAGAGGACAGTGTCCCCTGCAGGACAGGACAGGCTGGAGGGACCTTTTCACAGAGACTTACTCCAGCAGGACATGTCTCTACTTCTCCCTGTGGACAGACACCAGAGAACCAGTCCAACAGGTTTGTCTGGAACAAGTTCCCCAGCTTCTCCCTGCGGAGGGAGACCGACGCGAAGGGACAGGTTTGGAACGCGGAAATGGACGAGACACCTGGTTCAGAGTCAGCGGGACAAACGTCCCCCGGCTCCTCGGATCGCTCCGCGGCTTCCCACCGACCCCGGATCGGTGCTCGTGAAGCGGAGCAGGAAGTTCGAGGATGAAGAAGAAGATGAAGAGTTCGCTCGCTGCGTCAAAGCGCGCTCGGTCCGATGAAGACTCGCGTGTTACCTGTGATGAAGGTGGACCTGTGGTCGTCCAGCAGACTGGAGGCGGAGATCCCCATGGTGCTGCAGCCGGGAGACGAGCCTCAGGTCGGGTCAGCGCGCAGGTACAAGCCCCGGCTCATCGGAGGAGGAGGAGGAGGAGGGGAGGAGGAGGAGGAGGAGGAGGAGGAGGAGGGACACGCCTTCATCCTCCTCCCTGCTCACGAAGAAACTCCCATCGTGCCCCCCCCCCCCCCCCCTTCTCTCTTCACCCAACCGGACGAGACACTTTATCAAACATTAAACCTTTTATTTGTATTCCTCTGTTCATTGGTTTTCCATGTATCATGTGAAGCACTTTGTTTCTTAGTTTAGATAAATGCTTTAGAAAATAAAGCGGTTATTAGGATATAGAGGATTATTATTATGACAGTTGTTTCTTTATCATAATCACTATGAAGTGTCTTGGGATAATAGACGTGGTGATGTCTATAATTTACTTGTATTATATTATGTATTTGTTTACGTATTGTTATGATAAACGTGATCTGCTCATCTTTTGTGTATAATCCACTCTGCCTAAAGAGGTCATCACTAAATCCAAATGTAATAAAAGGTTATGACTCACATGATCAACCTCATAATTATAATCTGGAAATGTCACATTCTTAAAGTGAAGTTAAAGTCACCGCCCAAACTTTGATGATTGAATTCCATTTGTACACGGAGACGTTACCACCAACACTGTTTTACTTTGGAGAATTATTAGTTATTGTTATTATTCATTACATTTAGATATTTCATTTGTTTGTGATGATTAATGTAACTTGTCTGCTTTGATTCTTTTGATTGATATTTAATCTGATTGTAAATTGGACTGTATCGTCTGTTCGTGGCTGATCGTCCACATGTTCCGTTTTATTTCAACATTGAAAATTAGACTGAGAAAATAAGTGAATAGATAAATATGAAATTTCCCATGATGCACCTTCAACTCCCAGAATCATATTATCTAAATGATAACAGTAAAGATGATTTAGTTTCTATTGCTTTGTAATTACACTGTTTCTACATGTGACCATAAAACGTTCAGAGTTGTATCAGCCTTATGGAAATTGTGTTCACAACATTGTGTTAGTGTCAATAAAAATTGAGATATTTGTTTTTTATATGAATAGTTTACAAGTTAATTTAGACCGTGTGATTTATTTGTATTTCAGATAATAGAATTAGCAGTTATATAAAAACATGATGCGTCTGCCTGAGCCTTTATAAATAATAAATATAACACAAACACTGTTTAGACTTAATTGTTTAAGCCGTTTATATTGATTTAAAACGTGTAATGACTGAATACAAAATGTATGAATGAATCTTTCTATTTTGACTTTTTGTAAATTTTTCTATATCTGTTTTCAATTACAGAGTTCTGATTGATGAGGGATTTTTTAACCATAAATCATTTTTAACTAAATCCTTCACTTCCCTCTGGTGTGTTTCCGTCCCACAGAAAAAGATTGACCAGCTAAAGAATCAGTCAATTCATCTGGGAACAAAGATTTTTATTGTTTAAAAGGCAAAAGAAATAAAACCACAATAAACCAGAAACAATCAAACTTGTACCATATTAATCTGAGAAATGCAAAATAAATAGAAGATAGAGTTTCTTTGCTCGTTGAATCCTGGTGATCCCGTGGTCTCTGGTCAGTGCAGTCAGAACCTGGTTGTCAGAGATGAACCCTCAGGTGGTCTTCTCGGTGCTCACGCTCGTCTGCGTGGTGCCGGTGTACGTAGGCACGCTGTACTTCGTGAGGACAGACTTGAACTGCTCCAGCTTGGCGTCGGTTCGAATCCCCGTCGGGTCGAAGTGGGTCCGACTCACCCTGAAGCCGGCCTCCATCAGGTACAGAAGGAACTTGTTCAGCCTGTCGTCAAAAACAGGAACATCTCAACGTGACTCAGAGGTTTGATGCTTGGCTTCAGAATTTATTACTATCAAATGTTTTAGGATAATTCTGCTGTTGTTCTATATTTGTCTTATTGTCATGAATCCCACATGTGAGCCCAAAGCAACAGTTGTGAGTCCGTCTCTCAACAGTGAGCTCCGACTCCACTGGTTCCTTCTGGAGACTTAGTGGAACACGTTTGTTTAGAAGAAGAGAAGAGAAATGAACAGTTAACAGAGTGATTGATTGATTGATTGATTGATTGATTGATAAAACGTGGAGCACGTCACAGATGTTAGAATCTCCCCCTCGTGGCTGTTTGCCTCCATCTAGTGGCAGGAAACATGTTAACAGTCTCTCTCTGTTCCGGAGTCCAGACCTTGTTTTTAAACTTGACCTTCAGCTTTGACCTCAACATCTAACCAGGTCCTCTAGTGAACTCTTCAAATGAACGTGCTCAGATCTAAAGAGGTTCTCTGGAGGAGCTCTGAGATACCAGGACACTCGTCAGCAGATATCCTAAAGCAGCTGCTCAGTGTAGGAGGAACCAAGCGTCAGGGACTATTTTCAGCAGCGGATGAATCCACGTGTGGCGCTGCAGACTGATCTGAGGCAGCAGGGCGGTGTGGGGGGGCGTCAGGTACTCACTTGGGCATGTTCATGCCCCGGATGCTGTGGCGGTGGATGCTGTAGTAGAACGGCGGATGTTCCAGAGACGCATCAGACTTCAGCTTCTTCACCAGGTTCCCCGACTCCTCGCCGCTCTTCCTCTTCCCTGCAGGGAAACGAAGAAGAGTCTCTGTGAAGATCCTTCTAGCTGACTCCCTCTGTTCAAACCAGTCACAGTTATTATTCATCTTAACAGAACAGGTGGAATCTGATACATTTCTCTTTCCTGTTGGAAACTCAAATTTAATTAAACACGAAATTAAAGTTAATCCTTAAACCTGCAGAGCATCATCTGCTGAGGGCTGGGCCACACTGCCCCCTAGAGGACAGAGGTAGAGCTACAGTCCAGGATCCTCCACTGGATTCACTGTGAGCAAGTGTGTGTGTGTGTGTGTGTGTGGGGGTGGGGGGGGCTTCTAACAAGTGACAGACTCAGACATCTCTGGATAAACTCTGGACCCGGTTCCTCTGACTTTACCCGCAGCTCATGTCTGAAAACAGCTCATGAGCATTTGGAGGAAGGTCCATTGGGATCTGAACTCAAGTGGAGGAGACGTTGTTTGGTTCAGACCTCAGACTTTTCAGTTTGGACACATCAGGAGCGAGAGGACGGGAGACGTTGAGGGACGGCGTGGACATGGAGACACTTCATGTGGAGCTCAGAGAGAAGATCAGTACCAAGACTCACCGGACTGATCAGGACCCGACTCCTCTCCGCTGTGTAACGTCTTGATCACGACTCCACACTCCACTGCAGAGGAAACACAACATCCTGTCAACACGTGCTGCAGCGCACACACACACACACACACACAGACACACACAGCGAGTTGTACCCTGGTTGAAGGCGGACGGTCCGTGCATCAGAGACTTGAGGGACGTGCAGTCGGACTCGCAGATCAGAGTTTTGACGAGCGGCTGGATGTCGTCCATACTGTGCTGCACCGCCGCCGAGAGCATCCTCCTCAGGAAGCCTGTGTTAAACAGAGGACCAGCCCTACACACAGACACACACACACACACACACACACACACAACTCATGATTGACTACAAACATTAGTTGATGTTGTTTCTCTGTGTGTTGATGTTGTTGAGTGTCTGTGTGTTGATGTCGATGTGTGTCTGTGTGTTGATGTCGATGTGTGTCGGTGTGTTGTGTGTCTGTTGTGTACCACAGCGGTCCCAGGTACACAGCCGTCTTCCCAGGCAGACTTCCATGACAGTTGCAGGGCAGCGTTTCTGGAGGAGACGAGTCAGGACAGGATTTAGAGTTGTGTATATTTTGTCATGTGATCAGCTGCGGACTTGAGACATCACGTTAAGAGGGAAACTAAATGTTCTCAGACCATGGTGACCTCTGACCTCTGACCTCTGACCTCACAAATGTAATCACTTCATCCGTGAGTGGGACTGAACCTTTGTGCCGTGTTCTGATGCGTTTACTCACCGTCCACCATGTTCCCCAGTTTGAGGAAGACCCTCTCCTCGCACCACTGACAGTGGACCAGCTTCCGCAGCTTCCTGGCGGACTCGTCGGCCTGCATGGGGCCCCTGAGGACCCTCACCACCACCAGGACGAAGTGCTCCAGCGCCACCGCCAGCAGCACCTCGATGCCTTTGTTGCAGCGAGCCGCCGCCCTGCGCACACGGGAACCAGGACTGAGTTCTGTCCTCGGCCTCAGTGTCAGGACGCGAGGACGGAGGTCTTACCGTGCCGCGGTGGCCACCACGATGCGAGCAGCCAGCTCCTTGTAGTACTCGGTGCGCACGATGTGGCTGCTGTAGTGCCGCAGCGTGACGTCGGGAGCCTTGGCGTACAGCGAGCCGGTGTCCGTGGACGTCACCGACACGATGCCCAGGTTCCGGACGTTCCTGAAGGCGGCGTCCAGGTAGTTCACCGCCGTGCCGAACGGGTCCAGGTGACTGAACGCATTACAAATGACTGACGTGTCACATTGTCCGGAGAATCAATCACATGTTTAATTATTGACTTTACATTGGATCATATCTCACATGTAGTCAAAGGGCCGAAGGTGCATGATGACGTTGGCATCCATCTTGGCGACCTCCACCGTGGCGATGGGCGTCCCCTCCTCCTCCTCGCTGCCGCCCCCCTCGGGCCCCCGGGGCCCTCGCGCCCCCCCCTCCACTCGGATGTGGTTCAGCTCACAGTTCTCTTTGATCATTTTGACGCAGATGTCGCTGATGTCCGTTATGGTCACTTTGACGGCCTGACGCAGGTGCTTGGCCCACTGGAGCCCCATGATCCCTGAGGGCCGGCGGGGGGGCAGACACAAGATGGAGGTTAACCTTCTTCACAGCAGATGAGGTGAAACTGAACGTTAGTGGGCGTCGGCCTTTCACAGTCAAGGTTACACCAAGAAATCAGTCTTTAGGGATTTGAGAGCCTCAGACAAACACAACTAATAAATAATAACAATATTAGTTCAGTAGTCAAACCTTCACACACATCATACCCCCCCCCCCCCAGGTGTGTTGACAGTGAGCCGGGTGGCAGAGGACCGCCTGTCGTCTCGTCATGTGATTCAAACTAGTGACAGAATCGTAGAAGCTGTGAGAAGAGCCCGATGTCTCGGGGAGTCTCTTTGTGACGGCGTCTCACCTGTGGCTCCGAACGCGTCCAGACACTCCAGCGGGTTCCTCTCCTCGGCCAGAACGGCCAGCGCACAGAACACCAGCTGCCTGGAACAGCCACAGACACACAACATCACAACCCACAGGGTCCAGGCATAAAGGACAAGCTGCGCACAGACACGGGAGAGGGAAGACTCCATCTTTACTCCATCTCCCCCCCCCCCCCCTCACCTGTTGGCCTTCATCTTGCGGTTGAAGTAGGTGTCGCTCTTCTGGGGGGTGGTGTGGTTGGGGAGGAGCTGCACGTTCGTTCCGAGTTCTTTCATGATTTCAAAGGCCTGACCAGAGGGAGCTGCTGACACACACAGGTCTTCATACACTTTACATACAGCCACTGATCATACATACAGTGTTTTACATACGTGTTATTTACCGGGCTCTTGGAGAGGCAGGTCGGAGCAGCCGCTGTAGCTGGCCTCCGTCTCGCCCTTGTTGACGTGGCGCTTCAGGTGGCTGATCATGTCGGTCTTGCGGGCGATGGTGACGGAGCAGACCACACAGTGGTAGTGGGCCACGTGGCGTCCTGACGCCTGGACGCACAACGGGACTCGAACTCAAATCAACACTAAATGAACACGTGTGTCTTTAAATGACTGTTTTGGGTTTTAGATTTGTATTTTCTGCTTCACACAGACTTGAATTCATCACTGGGTTCTTTCTAAATGTGCAGCTCCAGAATATCTATTTTCATAATCATGAAAAATCTTTGAATGCTAATGAGGATTTAAGAAGAAATGAGCAGAGGACAGTTTGAGGCGTTCACATCAGAACACCACAGAGAGGAAACCGATCCTGCAGCTTTAACCTGATCCGTCTCATCTCACCTGATCTCCAGTCAGGCCGGGCTTCAGGTTCCTGCAGGGCAGGTGGCAGATACACATCCTCTGGCCTGAGGAATAGGTCAGAGGTCAACCATCACACTGAGGCCCACATATCAACGTGTTATTCTGACTGTTTGAGCTCATTATTCAAATTTAAATCTATGAAAACAAGAAAAGCACTAAAGGTTCCATGTATCTCATAAAACAAATTTAGAGCATTTAACAACAAACATTTCAGCAGGAACCTGTGGGACCATCCAGGCGAGGGGGGAGGCTGCAGGAGCAGGTCCAGAGACACTCAGACATTTGTTCTCACACACAGAACCTCTGAAAGCACCTCAGGTTCTGTTGTGGTCACATCACCAGCCTCAGAGAGCTTCTGCTTCCTACCTTCAAACTCAGCGTAGACCTTCCAGTGGAGGTTCTGCAGGTGGCGACGCAGCTTGTGGCTGTAACAAGCTTTGAACTTCTCCTCCGGACACAGAGGACACGACTTGCGTCCCGCTGACGAGTGGAAACACAAAATCATTCAAGTTTCAGTCGCAGATTATTTTGTGGATTGATCAGAGAGAAGAAGAGTTCCTCACTTTGACTCTTCTCTCTGGAGTCAAACTTTGAAGAAGTCTTATTTGTCTTTAGGGAGCTTCACTATTTGTACCTGACTAACAACATCGTCAGTTGAATCCCAATCCTCTTTGCAATAAGAAGATTGGAACATGATTCTTTTTTAAATAACACAGTTGCTGACCTCATCCACGAGGCCTGGGGCCCAGTCACCGGCCTGGGGCCCAGTCACCGGCCTGAACTGGTTGAGCTGCAGACCTGGAGTCAGGATGAAACTTTATTTCACCTTATTCTCTGTCTTAATGTCGCTGCTGCACATTTATGATTTGTTGTTGATGTGTGTTGCATTAGTTCAGAGGCACAACTCAGGTTGTTCACTTTATAACATGAGCCTGAACATCCAACCAAACCCTGTTGAAGAGAATGGTAAATCAATAAATGTTGTTTGTTAGTCTCTGTGATAAAACTCATCTGTGTTTGTTGGGTACAAACACACAACTGCTGTGGTTTCATCACATTTGACATCTTAAATGTCTCTTCCTGTATAATCAGCTCAACAAGACTCAGAGATATTTCCTTGTGGTCGTTGACACTGGGAGCAGCTGATCCTTCAACTGGTCCTGGTTTAGGGCTGAAGAGCCTGAGGAGGTGGACTCACCTCCGTTGAGGTCCACCAGCATCTCCAGGCCGTCCAGCTGGGTCTGGATGGACACGTGTCTCTCTGTCAGTAGAAAGCATGATGTTTACCTGAGCGGTTACAAAACTGTGAACTGATCATCAAACAGCAGCTTGTGATGAGTCACCCGAGGTGGTGGTGGAGGGTTTGGCATCGTGGTCGTCAGCCGCCTGGTCCTCCGCTGAGCGAGTGGCTGCTTGGGCCCCGACTGCAGCTGCACCATCGCCCCCTACAGGCAGAAAAAACACTTTCACAATCCATCAACCTGGATCCGGTAGAGGAGGTCGTCTCCCGGTTCTTTGATTCACACATCAAATCAAAGACTGTCAGTAAATCACAGATAACAACCAGTCCTGTGGTGCAGCTCCACCGTGAGGCCACGTGTAGATCCCCCATGACAACAATACACAGTGTGGTCCTGTGGTTCAGCTCCACCATGAGACCACATATAATAACTAATAATAACCGGACACTGTTTGGTCCTGTGGTGCAGCTCCACCATGAGACCAAATGTAAATCATCCATAACAACCAGACATAGTGTGGTCCTGTGGTGCAGCTCCACCATGAGGCCACGTGTAGATCACCCATAACAACTGGACACTGAGTGGTCCTGTGGTGCAGCTCCACCATGAGACCAAATGTAAATCACCCATAAGAACCAGACATAGTATGGTCCTGTGGTGCAGCTCCACCACGAGGCCACATAGAGAAACCGATAACAACTGGACATTGTGTGGTCCTGTGGTGCTGCTCCACCATGAGACCAAATGTAGTTCACCAATAAGAACCAGACATAGTATGGTCGTGTGGTGCAGCTCCACCACGAGGCCACATAGAGAAACCGATAACAACCGGACACTATGTGGTCCTGTGGTGCAGCTCCACCATGAGACCACATATAATAACTAATAACAGCCGGACACTGTGTGGACCTGTGGTGCAGCTCCACCATGAGACACCAAAACTGTCCACGAAGTAGGCGACGCTGTGGACAAACGTCAACCTCTGCGGGGAATCGAACCTTTGACTGGTCACCACGACCAGGTGGCTGATGAGTGTTTGGGCCCTGTGGCGGAGCTCCGTGCTGAGGCCCTGTTTTCCTTCAGCCGTTAGAAACTGAAGTTCTTCGTGAATTCGGAACAAACTAAGAATAACTAACGAAGCAATGCGCAGTTCCCGCTCCGGAGTAAAGTTAGAGCGCACTGCGCAGTGTGCTTACGTGTGATTTCTGCGTCCTCCTGGTAACGCGGAGCAGCTTCCGCCTCCTTCAGCTCCGCCATTACGATCTGAAGTAACGCCCGCCCTCACCCGCCTGTGATTGGCTCTCTGTAGGAGAAGAAGAGCTGTGATTGATCAAACTTGCGGAAATCATAACATCAACCAATCAGAGGCTAAGAAGGGGCGGAACTTTGCCCAACTCGGGTGGGAAATCAACTATAGCTAAACATATGCCGGAAACGATCTTTCCTAAGTAAACTGCAAACTTTTGAAATGTATATATATTTGAATTGTTGATCAGAAATTATCATAATTAACAAAATATAAAAAATCATAAGAATAAATAATACTAGTAAAAATAGTCATCGTCATCATCATCATCTATCAATCTACACCAGTAGGTGGAAGCAGGTGGCATTTTTCCTTAATATATATTGTTGTGTTAAATTTGTTGTGTGTCTTTAAGTGTCTCTGAGTGTTTATGTATGCGTGTATGTGTTTGTGTGTTTGTGTGTGTGTGTCAGTTTCACTTACAGACAAATGAAAGTTAAGTGTAGTGTGTGTGTGCGTGTGTGCGTTTGTGTGCGTGTACGTGTGTGTGTGTGTGAGTGAGTGAGTGTGTGAGTGTGTGTATGAGTGAGTGAGTGTGTGAGTGTGTGTGAGTCAGTTTCTTTTAAAGACAAATTAAAGTTAAGTTTAGCGTGTGTGTGTGTGTGTGTGTGTTCATGTGTGTGTGTGTGTGTGTGTGTTTGTGTGTGTGTGTTCGTGTGTGTTCGTGTGCGTGTGTGTGTGTGTGTGTGTGTTTGAGTCAGTTTCTTTTACAGACAAATTAAAGTTAAGTGTAGCGTGTGTGTATATGTGTGCGTGTGTGTGTGTGTGTGTGTGTGTGTGTGTGTGTGTGTGTGTGTGTGTGTGTGTGTGTGTGTGTGTGTGTGTGAGGGAGTGAGTGAGTGTGTGTGATTCAGTTTCTTTTACAGACAAATGAAAGTTAAGTGTGTCACTGTACAAACACTCTTGTATAATGGCAGATTGGTTTAACAGTTGTGTTGATGTGTTCTGTAACATCCCTAACTCCCCTGATGTTGTTTTCTTGGACAAGGTTCAAAGGGAGGGAGTAGTCCTTGAGGCAGCCTGTGTCTATGACCTCTATATGGACATAGCCTTCCTTGACAAGTTGACCAAATACCAGCCCATTTAAAATGAGAGACCTAGGCTATACATGTAAGCTGGTAGTATTCATATTTGGAAGTCTGGGGCATGTCCATAAGCTTTCGGTCAGTGGACTACGACTGGCAGGACTTAGTAAGATTAAGATTAAGATGCATTTATTCGTCCCAAACACATGCACAGACATGCAAAGGCACACTCATGCAGGTAGGGAAATGTAACCTCTGCTTTTGACCCAGGGAGAGTCAAGCGTGACTGGGAGGGGCTCCTCGTTGTTTCCTGATTTCAGTGCCAGGAGGCGTAGGACTACGCCTGCGCACCATCAAGGGAGAACCAAAGTACAAACTTTGAAAGAGCGAACAAAATACAGTAAAAGTTGAATATTTTAAAAAGAAGTGAAGACAAACAGCAGAAATCTCCTGAACGTTCTGATGTTTGAACTCAAAAGCATAAAGGAGGAGTTCACCATCAGGAGGCGTGGCTTAGAAAAACCAACCTGTGCAGTGTCAGAACCTCCAAGTGTTTATATTCCATTCATGACATGTCACTGTGACCTCTGACCTCTGATCAGTTTATCTATGAATCATGAGGCGTTTCTTCTGATAACACGTTCACAAGAGAAGAATTAGTTTCATCTGAGACCTTTGACCTCCAAGTGAACGTTCATGAGACGGAATGAAAATCCCTCTGGTCGGACTCGGGAATCAAAACCTCCACAGACTCAGGACCAATCGATCAGAATCTTTATTAACTCAATCAACAGAAAAGGTTTGAAACAAAAGCTTCACAGACTCAGAACGACACGATCATAAAAACAGAAGTCACGTTTCATACGAGGCTCCAATGGAAAAAGAAAAAGATGTTCAGTAAAAAGGAGGTCACTCGTTTCTCCGACTCTTCTTGTGGCTCTTTTTTGAACTCCTGTGACGAGAAACACACAAAATCTTGTTTAGTGCAAATATTTAAAAGAGTGATTCACACTTTATCACAGATAATGAACCAGACTGGAGGAGACCCTGATGATCTGAACCCTCTCACCTCTCTGGAGACTTGGAGTGGCTGCGATGTCGGTGGCTCCTGTGGTGACCTGGTTCACAACCAAGAAGACAACCATGATCACATATCTCGAGAGGCGGTGGTCTAGTGGCAGAAACTTGGACTATGGGCAGAGAAGGTCTCTGGTTCGACTCCAAGGAGAAACAACAAAAGACAAACCTGGATTGATCTGTCCAAAAATCCAAGAGTCTCCCTACCCTGTCTAGTGCCCCTGAGCAAGGCACCTTACTCCCCCAACATCTGCTCCCCGATCGCTCACTGCTCTGTGTGTCCTGCACCAGATGGGTCAAAAGCAGAGGTTACATTTCCCTACCTGCATGAGTGTGCATGTGCATGTCTGTGCATGTGTTTGGGACGAATAAATGGATCTTAATCTTAATCTTAATATCATCAAGTCCACTCAGCTCTTTATTACAAGATGGTTTCCTCTGTGTTAAAGTCCATGACCAAACATCATTGAATCCACGTTACATCACTAATCAAAGTTCGCCTCATGAGCTCCATATAACGCCGCTCCGCTGTCAGACGTTCACAGCTGCAGAGTCAGAGGAGACGAGATGAGGTGAGTTCATTTCATTCATGATTCTTCATGAACATTAATGATCCTTTAAGTCAGTGACAGTGTTTGTTTCATCACATCATCTTGTGTATTGACCTTATTAATAAGAATATTGTGAATTAAAGCAGCACTGACATTCACAGATATATCTGTGTCTGTGATAATGTTGATATTAAAACTTTTATTCCACACGATAAACGGTGCAGAAAAGATTTGCATTTGTGTTTTCCTTTTATTTATAATTCTTTATAATAAAGTTGATGGTTAAACTTGGTCAAAATGGTTTGATAACATCATCTTAAGAATCATTTTTCAATGTATACATCGGCTGTAATTAATAATTTGATATTATAAATGAATTACTCCCTGATACTGACATCAGCCCAGGGTCTGATATTTATCATTGTTGTTGTGCAATAATGCTTAAAAAGTGATACCATAGAATAGTGTGCCTTTAGGCATTCAATAAATTTTGTTATCAAAATAAAATATAAAACATTAATATTTAAAATATCAATATTAGATCATAACTTTAGTTGGTTAAAGCTGTCTCGGGCAACACTCTCAAAGGAAAGGAAAAGATAGCCATTTAGATCTAATTAGTAGATTAGATCTGATATATCTGATATAAGAACTATGAGCAGTATTAAAGGAAATAGTATTAACAGCTTTTGTATGATATAATAACTTTAAGCAAGATAAATATGCAAAAATATATAAATATGAATATACTATAGGCAGGATAATACAGTAGTAAAGAAAAGTAGCAGTGTAGTGCAAGTGTTCAAGTGTTCAGTGGTTGGAAGAGGGTGTGGGAACGGGGGGGCTGCTGCTGTCACTGCGGTGCAGAGTTCATCAGGGTGACAGCTGCAGTGATGAAGCTGTTCCTGAACCTGCTAGTCCGGGACCAGGACCCTGTAGCGCCTCCCAGAGGGGAGGAGGGCAAACAGTCTGTGGCTGGGGGGAGAGCTGTCCTTGACGATGCTGCGCGCTCTCCGCAGACGTCTCTTGCCCTGGACAGCTGCGATGGTGGGGAGTGAGGACCTGGTGATGCGTTGGGCAGTTTTCACTCTGCAGTGACTTCCGGTCCGCAGCAGAGCAGCTGCCATACCACACTGAGATGCAGTTGGTGAGGATGCTCTCGATGGTGCAGCGGTAGAAATTCACCAGAATCTGAGGAGACAGATGAGCCGTCCTCAGTCTCCTCAGGAAGAGGAGACGCTGGTGAGCTTTCTTGACCAGGGTTGAGGTGTTGAGGGTCCAAGAGAGGTCCTCAGAGATGTGGACACCCAGGAACTTGAAGCTGGTGACACGCTCGACCTCCGTCCCGTTGATATGGATGGGGGTGTGTGTGCCACCTTTCTTCCTGAGGTCCATGATGAGCTCTTTGGTCTTCTTGGTGTTGAGAGCCAGGTTGTTGTCGGTGCACCACGCCGCCAGGTGCTGGACCTCTTCTCTGTAGGCCGACTCATCGTTGTTGCTGATGAGGCCAATCACCGTAGTATCGTCTGCAAACTTGACAAAAGTATTAGTTACATGTACAGGAATGCAGTCATACGTGAATAGTTATGCAACATTAGTGAAAGAAAAACATTTATTATGACTATAATAAAGTATAAAAACACAAATTACTAGCAAACGTACTAACTATTACAAAGATGTGAATGTGTCTGTGTGTGTTTATTTAAATTAAGGTCTCTCAAAATGGTGGTTGACCAAAAGAGTAACACCTTCCTGTGGGCTCCTAAGATGGTAGGTCACCCCCCCCCCCTCTCCTTCAGAATGTGTTTTACACCATGTAGCGGGGGTCTGAGCTAATAAGGTGAGGAGATATGCGTGTGTCTGTGTAAAATTGTTAAGTCAGAGACTGAAAGGGTCAGAGAGATCCTGTGGAGAGCGTGACTAACATTAACTTAGAAACACAATATCACAACAAATATCAAACTCATAAACACCACACAGATCAAATAAACCGTCTTGCTTAGCGTAGAACAATTATTAAGCCCAGATTTTGTTACCAGTCTGAGGAAAAGAAGGAAAGAAGTTCAGTTAGCAGTAGGGTTTGGTACCGAGAACCAGTTCCAATACAATCGGTACCTACCCAGACCGAATTGCAGCGCAGATTTCGGTGCTTCATTTCGGTGCCTGAGCCAATTGAAGACTGAGGTCTTATTTCCTCCCGCCTCCTCACACTTCCACTCCTTCCTTCACGGGAAGGGGCGCCTCGCGTCGGGCCCCCGCATGAGTCGGGCGCAGCTGCCGGTGGACAAGCTCTTGTCTCCGCGCTGCCCGCGTAACGCGTGCGTCAGGGCTTCCGTGCAGGTGTGGGAGGATCTCCTCGCCAGACCTCTCCTCGGCGCTGGCTGGCCCCCGTCGGGCACATTTCCTCCGTGGTGGTGCACCGGGACCGGCTCTGGGTCGGCTTGTTAAAATGTGTTTTGTATTTATTTATAATCTACTTTATTCAGTTCATATATTTGGGATAAAAAAAGAAAGCCATTCTTAAATGTCGTCAAGCGTCGTTTCAAATATCGGTTTAGGCACCAGTATTGTAGCTGCAGGACATCTAGTTGCTGCTAGGAGATTGTTAAAGCTTGAGATGTACGGAGGTTTCCTTGAAGAGATGAGTTGGAAGCTGCACCTCTGACCTCCGGTTGTTGGGAAGAGAAGATTTGAGCTGGAGCAGCCCAGTCCCCCCCTCGGTGAATGCAGGAGAAAAAGGGCTGACCGCCTGCTGTCCTTGGAGGGTTGTGGAAAAGAGGAAGAATTGGGGCAGACAATGGGTTTTATTGGCCTGGTGACCTCACAGTTCATGGGCCAGAGTGACCTATAGGAGTTGACCCTTGAGGTTTTTCAGACATCATTGTGAAGTGGTCTTGAACAAAAGGACCTGCTGCATCCTTGGAGACTGAGTTCGGGAGGCTTGCTCCAGAACATGGGGCCGAACTTTGGTTTCACAAAAACCATGTCCCAACATTATTATTTATAGAGAACTTTTCAAAAGCCAGATACAGAAGTCAAACAAGGCAGCACTAAAACTAATGAGACATGAAATAGTTTAAAAGACAATTCGTCTTAATGATAATTATAACTAAAGTAAAATCAGGAATTTGAGTCATTGTTATTTTAATGATGAATGATCCTTTAGTCAGAACATTTGATATCAAACAACTGATGATGTGTTTTAATGTTTATATTTAATCTCCCATCAGTGCTGCTCAGAGTGAAATACCCCTGGAGGGCAGACTGGGGGCGCTGCAGTGCCACTTCACCTGGGATCTGGAGCCCGGCAGGAACAAACTTTTGAGAATCAAGGACACGCTGCAGGACATCGGCACAGAGGACGGACACATGTGGCGAGGACACATTTACAACCTGCAGGGGTTCGTCCACTTCCAGCTGGGGTCCATTGAAGAAGCTAGGAGTTTCTTCAGCAGAGCCGAGGAGGCCTTCAGGCGGATGAGAGGAGCAGAGGAGGGTCCCTGGCTGGTGGTGACCTACGGGAACCAGGCCTGGCTGCACCATCACCAGGGAGAACTAGCAGAGAGTCGGGCTTGTCTGTCAAAGATCGACGGCCTGATGACTGAAGATCCATCGCAGGACGAGCTGCACCCGGAGATCTGCGCTGAGAAAGCCTGGACTCTGATGAAGTTCAGCAGAGAACAGAATCTTCTGGCAGATGATTACTTCCAGAGAGCCATCCGGATGCAGCCGGATGTGGTGGAGTGGCAGACCAGCCACGTGATATTGTTAGTTAACATGTCCAAACGCAACGCAACAGGGGTCGAGGAAGACATCATGGAGAAGCTGAGAAAAGCCAAGGAGCAGGATCCAGAGAACCTGTACCTCGCTGCCATTTACCTCCTGCAACTCGCTAAGAAAGGACAAATAGACCAGAGTGGAGCATGTGAGTTAGCCACAAAGGTTCTGAGAAACCCTGTCAGCAGCTACAGTGGAATCAGACCTTTGCTGTGGTTTTACAGAACCTTCACCTCCATAGACGAGGCTGTGGCTTTGGCAGAAGAGACTCTGAAGCTACATCCGGACGAACGTTATCTGAAAAGATGTGCTGCACTCTGCTACAGATGGAAGATCTGGGAGAAGAACAGTCGCCCAAGTCCAAGCCTGATAAAGAAAGGGATCCGTGCCCATAAAGATTTGATTTCTATTTATCCTGATACTTCATTTATGAAGAGAATACAACTCGCAAATATGTATGCAAGGTCAGAGAAGAAAAAGGCCAAATCTGAGAAGATCTTCCAGCAGCTGCTCGAAGAGGATCTGGAACCTGCTGAACAACAAGTCTTCTTCACCATCTACGCAAAACATCTGTTCTTCAATCAACAGCAGTCTAACATGTCAATCATGTATCACATGAAGGCGGTGGAGATACCAATCAAGTCCTTCTATCAGGAGAGCAGCATCCAGGCTCTGGAGAAGATCAGACACAGAAAGGGGAACCAAGAAGTCGACAGGTTTCTGTCCAGACTGAGAGAGTCTCAGAAATAAATCCACCAAATATCATCCACACACAATCTGAATCACTTTGCATTCATCTAATTCAGGGCAAAGTAAATCCACGTAGATTTATAGATTCAGCTGTTGTGAACACTGATGATCACATTTTAATTCAGCTTGTATTCGTACGGAGTCAGATCACAGTGACTGACAGGGAGAAGTCGTGGAGTTGGTTTTTCAACGTGAGGAAACGTTTGAGTTTAACGACATGTAGCTTGAGAATGTTCTGGTGGTGGTGATAATATAAACGTATTAAAAAGTCTTCAATATATTTCTATATCTGTAGAATACCTGTTGAATTGTTTTCAGAGTGGTTGTAATATTGAGGTTAACATTAGTAATGCATATGTAACAGCAGGTTTCAGGTCTTAGAGATTCATACATTATAATTAGAGGAAGACAACATTGAAACATATTCTATAAATCATATTAAGTGGAAACTGGCTGCAGTCATCATGTGTTTCTGATGTGGAGGGAACGTTTGCTCGCTCCTTTAAGACACAGCTTGTTTGTAAAGTTTATTAAACAACAGAACAGACTCTGTATTATATTTACTAATATTTTGAGTGATGAAAATTGAAATCTATAAAGTGTATTTCTTAAATTGAATGTTAATTGTTAATTTGTAGTATAACCTGAATATATGAACAGGTTTGCGTACACAGAGTATTTCACCTGTACTAATACTATTAAACACTTGTCTTTAATTGTGTCTCGTGTTTCCCTGAAAGAAATCTATGATAAATCCACAACTTCTCAAAGTTGCTGCTGTCAATATTAAACAAGAGAACTTCATTTGTCCAAAGGTTAAATCCTAGGTTTGGATTTTAAAAAGTGCTGGTTTACACTTTATCTCTCACATCCACGATTTCAGAATCATTTGCTGTAAATCACTTTCTGTAAGTAGAAAAGGCCGAGCTGATGAAGAACCTGAACAGGAGCTGAATCAGCAGGAAACCTGTTTGTGTCATTTGTCAGTGAATCAGTGAACGAACACAAATTCATCTGCAGAATGAAACGCAGCTTCGTTAGTAGAAACATTCCTCTAACAGCAGATCAGAGTTCATACACAGACACGAAACTGTTGTGCAGTAGTAGTAGACTTGATGTTGGCTAATTATTAATAATCATGAAAAATGGGTTTAAGTTTGAGCACAGGCTATAGTAATCCAGCTGTATTTACATACATATGCAAGAATAATCACCAGAAACAGGTACTTTAATTACACTAGAATTTATTTAAAGATAATAACATTAATGTAAATCAATGATTAATATTCCATCAAACTCAATATATCAAAGACAACAACAGCAGCAGCACTTATCACAATTTAGAACACACATGTAATACCGATGGTATATCTACGTGTGTATGTGTGCGTGGGTGTGTGGGTGTGTGCCTGTTTGTGTCTCCAAGTGTGTGGGTGTGTCGGTGTGTGTGTGTGTGGGTGTGTGTGTGTGGATGTGTGTGTGTCCCTGTCTGTGTCTCTAAGTGTGTGTGTGTGTGTGTGTGAATGGGAGAAACAGAAGGGGGAGTGGCAATGGTGTAATGACACAGTCACGTGGTGACGTAGTCTGGCCGAATTCAAAATGGTGGTACACTCATGTGATTCAAAATGGAGGATTATGTTGATGACGCCATGAGGCCGAAGTCAAGATGGCGGTAGGTCACGTGAGTTAAACAAAGGGAATTTAGGACAAAGAAATTCTGATCTGCCTCGTGGTTGAAGCTAGAACCATGAGTTTTAAAGGGGACATGTTATGAAAATTCCTCTTGTGTAGTGCTTCTACACGTTAATTTGGTATCTGTCATGTCCCCAAAATGTTTTTGTTGTGGTTCCTCTATTTCAGAAACGATATGCAGTAGTGCATCAAATGGGATTCGACCTAAATAAACGTCATAGTCACACCATGCCCATGTAGGGAGTCTCGCTACATAGCCTTGGACGAGCGAGCTAACGCTAGCCGAGCTCCCCCCAGCTAGAGTTAGCTCGCTGCTGCTACCCTTCAGACATGTAAGTGGCCGCATAAACAAGGGACCCCTGGGACTCCTCTAAACGTTGGCTCAATCTCCCACTGCTCCCACTGCGGGGCTGCACTGGGGAGCTGGGGCTCTCGCAGCCAGGCTCACCGGGGGTGACGGGGGCGGGGCACTCAAAACAGGTCAATCTGAGGAGGGCTGTTTTAAATGATCCTTGTGGTATTTTGACCAAAATATGTTACAGACATTTCATTAAGACGCCAAGGAGCCATATCAACTGTGGTGAAATGGGCATAATATGTCCCCTTTAAACAATGGAAGTTTAGAACAAGCTCTGATCCATCAGAGATGCGACCACGCTCTTTTAAAGTATCAGAAGATATTTATATGTCTACGTGAAATGTGTGGATGCAGGTCGGAAGGTGTGTGACGGCAGGTTGAGGAGAAGAGGGAGAGAGAAAAAGAGAGAGAGAGAGAGGGACATGCAAGGAGTGATCAGAAAAGCTCTGAAAACACACAAGAGACAAATTGACAGAGACTTTACCACTCCGTCCCCAAGTGGGCGCTGTGTACCGATCTTTTTTTGAGTAACGAAACTAATCAAAAACTTTTGAAACCGCTGACGTTTTTTAAGAGATGAACATTTTCCCCATTTATTTGAATGAGAGACTAAAATACAGTAAAAGTGAATATTTTAAAAAGAAGTAAAGACAAACAGCAGCAGAAATGTTGTGAACGTTCTGATGATTGAACTCAAAAGCATAAAGGAGGAGTCACCATCAGGAGGCGTGGCTTAGAAACACCAACCTGTGCAGCGTCAGAACCTCCAAGCGCCTCGTGAGCTCCATATAACGCCGCTCCGCTGTCAGACGTTCACAGCTGCAGAGTCAGAGGAGACGAGATGAGGTGAGTTCATTTCATTCATGATTCTTCATGAACACTAATGATCCTTTAAGTCAGTGACAGTGTTTGTTTCATCACATCATATTGTGTATTGACCTTATTAATACGAATATTGTGAATTAAAGCAGCACTGACTTTCACAGACATATCTGTGTCTGTGATTATGTTGATATGAAAACTTTTATTTCACATGATAAACGGTGCAGAAAAGATTTGAACGTTCTATCCATTCGGTTGCATTTGCGATTTCATTTCATTTAGAATTCTTTATAATAACGTTTATGGTAAAACTTTGTCAAAATGGTTTGATAACATCATCTTAAGAATCATTTTTAAATGTATACGTCGGCTGTATTTGATAAGTTGATATTATAAATGTATTACTCCCTGATACTGACATCAGCCCAGGGTTTGATATTTATCAAAGGTTGAGTGTGTGGTGGGTGTGCTGCCTGGCTGATTACAGCCACTGGCCGGCCAACCTTGTGTGTGGCGCAGATTACTCATGCCGGACAATGTTTTGAGCAAAGGTGGAGAAACCTTTCGTAAACCAATGTTCCGTGATCACAGATGACATCCCCACTTTAGATATGTGATCTTTACCATGAGTTAAGTTATCATAATGAGGAAAGAAATGTTTTGGCAAATAGGGTTTGTTGTCAGAATCAGAACCAGACGGTGATAGATGAGGTGAGGATGGACTCAATGATGGCTGTGTAGAACTCAACCATCACTTTCTTGATGGTGGAGGTGATGTTCTCCATCCACCTCAGGTCCTTTGCGATGACACAACTGTTTTAACTGGGGAGTTGCACATGGTGAGGGGGGCGGTTTGGGCTGAGCTCCTCCTGAAGTCTGCTACCATCTCTACAGTTTTCAAAGCGTTCAGCTCCAGGTGGTTCTGGCTGCACCAGGAAGCCAGGCTGTTTACTTCCTCTCTGTAGGCAGCCTCGTCCCCATTGGAAATTAATCCATTATCAATTGTGTCTTCAGCTAACTTCAGGAGTTTGATAGAGGGATGGCTGGAGGTGCAGTTGTTGGTGTAGAGGGAGAAGAGGAGAGCAGAGAGCACACAACCCTGCGGGGCTCCAGTGCTGATGGTCCGGGTGTCAGAGACAAGCTTCCCCAGCCTCACGCGCTGCTTCCTGTCGGTCAGGAAGTTGGTGATCCACCTGCAGGTGGGCTCAGGCACGCTCAGCTGTGTCAGCTTGTCCTAGAGAAGAGCTGGGGTGATGGTGTTGAATGACACAAACATGATCCTGGCGTAGGTGCCGGAGTCTACAACCGAACAATAATTGACACATTCAGAGAATCATCGGGAAAAAGCTAAAACAGAGATTCATAAACGAGACAACAGAGAATCATGCTCAAACCTTATGGGAAGTTTGTTAACCGTGCACGGGAGAGGTTTTGTTAAATTTCCCTTGACTGTAACGGTTGAGCCATGAGAGCAAATAAAGCAACACTCATTTAAGGAGATGTGGGTAAATCAGACATCATACAACAGAATAACCTGCACCAGAGTCGACCATGAAATTGAGTTTGTGACCGTTAGCCAGTGATGCCAGTAATGCTTTACTTAGTAACACGTTACTGGCATCTGACCAGTTTTTTCAGTAACGAGTAATCTAAAGCGTTACTATTTCTAAACCAGTAATCAGATTAAAGTTACATTTCCAAGTCAGTTACTATTTTGGTATTTGTGGTTAAACCGCTTGGCACGTGCTGCGGCTGGGGGAGAAGTCGCCCCGTCGCCCTCTTCTCCACGCCGCCGGAGGCTCGGTGTGCGGCATTCCTCAATTTTTTTTTTGGGGGGGGGGGGGGTTCTCGTCCCCGCCGCCTCATAGCATCTCTGGTGCGGGGGCTTTTTTTTTCTCCTGGTCCGCGGGGCAAAGTCTGTCGACGGTGCGGAAGGCAGGGACCGGTTGGAGGGGACCGGGTACGGCGGTTGGCGGCAGCGACTCTGGACGCGTGTCGGTTCCTTCTCGGGATCACCTCAGCTACGGCGCCCGCTGGGGGAACCCTCCGTTCGCGCGGGGGGGCTCCTCCGGCAGTTTATATTAAAGTGAGTGTTGGCAAAATCAGTTGTAATTTTTATGTTGAGGCGGCAGGGGAGTTATCGGCAGTTGCTGAATGTAACTAATAAAGTAACTTGTAATCTAACTTAGTTACTTTTAAAATCAAGTAATCTGTAAAGTAACTAAGTTACTTTTAAAATCAAGTAATCTGTAAAGTAACTTTTTCAAAGTAACTGTGGCAACACTGCCATTAGCACACAGTTCGAGTTGAGGCATGTTCTTAAAAGAATTAATTAATTTAACATTGTTTGTGTGTTTGTGTGTTTGTGTCTTCTCGCTGCTGGGGGCAGTCCTTTGCACAATGTCCTTTTTGTCTGCAGATGAAACACTCTTCTCTGCAAAGTGGGAGGCGTCGAGGGAAGCCTCGCCCATGGCCGCGCCCTTCTCTTCCTTGTAAAGTGAAGTTGTTGTCTCTGCTTTCGGCGCCATCTTGACTACGGGGCCTCACCGGTGTTGACGCAATCGGCATCGTGGTTAGCTGTCCTTTCTGGAGCTGTTGAACTTTTTGCCAGTAGTGGAGGAAGCAGACTATTCAGGAAGGCCTGTTTCAGATGTGTTTCAGAAGCACCCGGTTGGTCAACCAGTTGAGGTGCCACTGTGCTGGTCAAACAGGACAGTCAGACGAGTCAGACAGTCAGCGACGGACTCTTCGTTGCTTGGTAGAGTCTGGTCTTGTCACTGCATCATATCGAGGAGGCTTTTGTCATTGAGGAGGAGGAAAGCAGGCGTTGAGGAGAGGCCGCATTATGAGGAACAGCAAAGTCTCTTGACCATATTGGTAGAGATGTCACACTTTCCCATCCTCACTCTTGCAATCATAGGGTCCACACTTTGGACCCTCTGGGTCTGGAAGTCCCTCACTTCCCTGGTTTCCCATCCTTATTAATTAAGTGTATGAAATCGTGCACATCTACAATTCAAGGATCCTGTTCGTGACGCCAAGTTTTTCGTGGAAAATTATCAGGAGAAATAATGAGTTTTTTCAGACGGAGTTGTCTTAGAGTTTAATTATTAGCTCTGCAGAGGGTTACACAGCCACATGGCTCAGAGTGCAACCACGAGATGTTAACAAGAAAGGTTTTTATACAATGTGATAAACAGGAAACAAAACAGAGAACAGACAGGACCGTCTGCTGTCAGGCATCACTGTTACAAAAAGAGTGCACAGAAAACAGTCAAAACAGTAGG
The DNA here is from genome assembly GCF_949316205.1 of Platichthys flesus. NCBI lineage: Eukaryota > Metazoa > Chordata > Actinopteri > Pleuronectiformes > Pleuronectidae > Platichthys > Platichthys flesus. The sequence goes on along the minus strand of NC_084953.1, from coordinate 686,325 downwards.
AAGACATTGATCAGGGGAATTTTACATTACAATGTGTTTTAATTTTTATAATTAATCTTCCATCAGTGCTTCTCAGAGTGAAATACCCCTGGAGGGCAGACTGGGGGCGCTGCAGTGCCACTTCAACTGGGATCTGGAGCCCGGCAGGAACAAACTTTTGAGAATCAAGGACATGATGCAGGACATCGGCACAGAGGAAGGATGCAAGTGGCTGGGACACATTTACAACCTGCAGGGGTTCGTCCACTTCCAGCTGGGGTCCATTGAAGAAGCCAGGAGTTTCTTCAGCAGAGCCGAGGAGGCCTTCAGGCGGATGAGAGGAGCAGAGGAGGGTCCCTGGCTGGTGGTGACCTACGGGAACCAGGCCTGGCTGCACCATCACCAGGGAGAACTAGCAGAGAGTCGGGCTTGTCTCTCAAAGATCGACGTCCTGATGACTGAAGATCCATCGCAGGACGAGCTGCACCCGGAGATCTGTGCTGAGAAAGCCTGGACTCTGATGAAGTTCAGTGGAGAACAGATGCTTCTGGCAGATGATTACTTCCAGAGAGCCATCCGGATGCAGCCGGACGTGGTGGAGTGGCAGACCAGCCACGTGTTAGCGTTAGTTAACATGTCCAAACACAGCGGAACAGGGTTCGAGGAAGACATCATGGAGAAGCTGAGAAAAGCCAAAGAGCAGGATCCAGATAACCTGTTCCTTGCTGCTGTTTACCTCCAGCAACTCGCTAAGAAAGGACAAATAGACCAGAGTGGAGCACGTGAGTTAGCTACAAAGGTTCTGAGAAACCCCGTCAGCAGCTACAGTGGAATCAAACCTTTGCTGTGGTTTTACAGAACCTTCACCTCCTCAGACAAGGCTGTGGCTTTGGTAGAAGAGGCTCTGAAGCTACATCCGGATGAACGTTATCTGAAAAGATGTGCTGCACTCTGCTACAAGTGGAAGATCTGGGAGAAGGACAGTCGCTCAAGTCAGAGCTTGATAGAGAAAGGGATCCGTGCCCATGAGGAGTTGATTTCTCTTTATCCTGATTCCTCATTTATGATGAGAATAGACCTCGCAAATATTTCTGCAAAGTCAGAGAACACCAAGGCCAAATCTGAGAAGATCTACAAGGAGCTGCTCGAAGAGGATCTTGACCCTGCTGAACAACAAGTCTTCTTCACCATCTACGCAAAACATCTGCGCTTCAATCAACAGCAGCTTAAGAAGTCAATCCAGTATCACATGAAGGCGGTGGAGATACCAATCAAGTCCTTCCATCAGGAGAGCAGCATCCAGGCTCTGGAGAAGATCAGATACAACCAAGAAGTCAACAGGTTTCTGTCCAGACTGAAAGACTCTCAGAAATAAATCCACCAAATATCATCCACACACAATCTGAATCTATTTGCATTCATCTAATTCAGGGAAAGTAAATCCATTTAGATTTATAGATTCAGCTGTTGTGAACACTGATGATCACATTTTAATTCAGCTTGTATTCGTACGGAGTCAGATCACAGTGACTGACAGGGAGAAGTCGTGGAGTTGGTTTTTCAACGTGAGGAAACGTTTGAGTTTAACGACATGTAGCTTGAGAATGTTCTGGTGGTGGTGATAATATAAACGTATTAAAAAGTCTTCAATATATTTCTATATCTATAGAATACCTGTTCAATTGTTTTCAGAGTGGTTGTAATATTGAGGTTAATAATAGTGATGCATATGTAACAGCAGATTTCAGGTCTGAGAGATTCATACATTATTATTAGAGGAAGACAACATTGAAACATATTCTATAAATCATATTAAGTGGAAACTGGCTGCAGTCATCATGTGTTTCTGATGTGGAGGAAACGTTTGCTCGCTCCTTTAAGAAACAGCTTGTTGGTAAAGTTTATTAAACAGAACACACTCTGTATTAAATTTACTAACAAATGTTGAAAATTAAACTCTGTAAAGTGTATTTCTTATATTGAATTTTAATTGTTAAGTTAATACGTTGTTAGTAAATTGTGTTTCTATACTTTATTATATTCATAATAAATGTTTTCTTTCACATATGTTCTTTCATTATCGTTGCATAAGTGAATTGCCAACCGCTACACTGTCAAGAAGTCCATAACGGTCACAGTTCATTATATAATTTTGATTAATAAATATTGATACTGCTAATCGAACTAGATCTGAATGAGACTGATCTTAATCAATAAATTGGCTCTTTTCCCTTCTTTGAAGGGTGGTGCCCTGCGAGAACTTTATCCAACTAAAGTTATTATCTCATATTAATATTTTAAATATTAATGTTTTATATTTTATTTTGATAACCAAATGTATTGTTTGCCTAAAGGCACACCTATCTATGGTAACTCTTTTTAAGCACTATTGCACAACACTAAGTACCTGACACGTCCTCAGGAGGGGGTTCCTAGTCCGGTTGGGAACTCTATTTTGTCTGAGTGATCATTTGAAGTGACATTCCGGTTAAGGACCACTTCAGGGTCCAGCCTGGTTCTTCTAAGTTCTGTACACCCGACAGAAAAGGTGGATCCCACAATGCATGGTGTAGTCTTGTGACCTCACAATATCACAAAGACAAGGATGTGTGTGTGTTTCACCTCCCTTTTTCTGCACCTCTGTGGATAGGTAAGTCGTCTTCCCTCCGCCCGCTCCCCCCTCACTTCCTGTTTTTCACTCAGCAGTAAGAGTTCTCTCTCTCCGCCACAACCTGTAAATGGACGATACAGAGATCTATGTCATTTCTTTCCAACTTTCTAAATCAAATCAAAGTTTATTGTCACATAAACTTTGATTCCTTTAATCTCTTTTATTTTATCATTTTTAATCTTTTTTCTGTCTAAACGTTTGTTTTCTGTCCCTACATTCTATATATTTTCCCCACATCTCTTATTATCTTCTGTCTTTCCACATTGTGACCTTTTTATTGGTCTTTCTCTGAGGAGTTTAATTCTGTCGACACTGAATGACCCATTATGAGGAACAGCAAAGTCTCTGGACCATGTTGGTAGAAATGTCCCAGTTTCCCGTCCTCACTCTTGCAATCATAGGGTCCAGACTTTGGACCCTCAGGGTCCGGAAGTCCCTCACTTCCCTTGGAACAATTGAAAGTTAAGTGTGCGTTTGTGTGTGTGTGTGTGTGTGTGTCAGTTTACATTTAAATTACATTACATTGCATTGAGCTGAAGCTCTTATCCAAAGCGACTCACAATAAGCATCAACCATGAAGGAACAAACCAGAATAACAAAAATCAAGAAAGAACAATTTCTTCAGGAAAGACAAACTACAAAGTGCAACATGTGAGTGACATGTGATGTGTAAGTGCTACTAACTGGTTAGTTTAAACTTTATTCAAGGTGACGTCTGAAGGTGTGTGTTTTTAGTGTGAGCTGGAGGATGTGTGGACTTTGTGTCCTGTAATCTAATCTAATGTTGGCAGTGAGGGAGTCGACTGTCGAGTGACACCAAGGTTCCTTCAGGTCATGTTGATCATTCTGTCTTTTACACACAAATGAAAGTTAAGTGTCTGAAAGTGAAAGTGAAAGTGCGCGTCGCGTCGCGAGCTCCATATAACGCCGCTCCGCAGTCAGACGTCACACAGCTGCAGAGTCACAGGAGACGAGAGGAGGTGAGGTCATTTCATTCATGATTCTTCATGAACATTACTTGGTTCTTCCTCGATGGTGCACAGGCGTCGTTCCAGCGTCTTGTCACTGGAGTCAGGAAGTGACGAGCAGCTCCTCCTCTGACAGCCGCAGGGGGAAGTCTCCCTACCATGACAGTTCAGATTTGTGTTTCATAAACAAGCCTTGAGGCGGCTGACGCCTTGTGGGGCGGTGTTGTAGTTTATTGGAGTAGAGGAGCACTTGAGAGTTCAGACACGATACTAATCAGAAACATTTGAAACGGCTGAAGTTTTTTAAGAGATGAACATTTTCCTAATTATTTGAATGAGCCATTAAAATACAGTAAAAGTGAATATTTTAAAAAGAAGTGAAGACAAACGTTCTGTTTGAACTCAAAAGCATAAAGGAGGAGTTCACCATCAGGAGGCGTGGCTTAGAGACGCCAACCTGTGCAGTGTCAGAACCTCCAAGTGTTTATATTCCATTCATGACATGTCACCGTGACCTCTGACCTCTGATCAGTTTATCTTTGAGTCATGAGGCGTTTCTTCAGATAACACGTTCACAAGAGAAGAATTAGTTTCATCTGAGACCTTTGACCTCCAAATGAACGTTCATGAGACGGAATGAAAATCCCTCTGGTCGGACTCGGGAATCAAAACCTCCACAGACTCAGGACCAATCGATCAGAATCTTTATTAACTCAATCAACAGAAAAGGTTTGAAACAAAAGCTTCACAGACTCAGAACGACACGACCATAAAAACAGAAGTCACGTTTCATACGAGGCTCCGATGGAAAAAGAAAAAGATGTACAGTACAAAGGAGGTCACTCGTTTCTCCGACTCTTCTTGTGGCTCTTTTTTGAACTCCTGTGACGAGAAACACACAAAATCTTGTTTAGTGCAAATATTTAAAAGAGTGATTCACACTTTATCACAGACAATGAACCAGACTGGAGGAGACCCTGATGATCTGAACCCTCTTACCTCTCTGGAGACTTGGAGTGGCTGCGATGTCGGTGGCTCCTGTGGTGACCTGGTTCACAACCAAGAGAACAACCATGATCACATATCATCAAGTGACTCAGCTCTTTATTACCAGATGGTTTCCTCTGTGTTAAAGTCCATGACCAAACATCATTGAATCCCATTACATCACAAATCAATGACAGTTCCCTACAGACGGGCAGTGGGGCTCATACCTGTTTTCTGACCTGGGGATTTGGAGCGGTGACGCCGCTCCCGGGACCGGCTGCGGTGTCTGCGGGGGGGGCTCTTGCTGCGATGGCGCTCTCTCCGCGGTGACGGGCTGACAACACACAGCAGAGTCACTCAAAGAGCCTGAGACACAAAACACTGTTTAAAATGTGACAACGAATTTCATCCAAAACAAACATACCTCCTCCTCTTCGGAGATCTGCTCCTCCTGAGGAAGAAAAAGGGAAAAGCAAAGGATTTGATTCAGGACATTTTCTTTCCATATGGAAGTGATGAACCCTCAGTAAAGTGAGCAACAATCCAAAGACCCACCGTCTGGGCGAGCGGCTGCGTCTGTAGCGAGGTGACGGGGAGCGACGAGGCCGGTCACTGTCCCGGTAACTCCGTCTGTGAGGTTCAGGGGTCTGGAGTCTCTCCTGCTGCTGCTGCTGGGAAACCAGTTTTAAAATGTGGGCCACTATAACCAGACACACTGTTCTACTGCCTGAACATGTCAACCACTTCATCACTCGGAAACAGAGCCAGACAGAATGAATCCCTGCGTGTGGCTGCAGGGGGCGCTGCTGCTCAGTTAAAGAGACATTGTTTTGCTTTAATAAACTTTTTTCACCTTGTCTTCTTCCTCATCTTCTTCATCACTGGTCTCCACTTCATCCAGGTCTTCCTCCAGAGCGCTGATGCGTGGGTCCAACATCTCCGCCTCCTCGAGGACTTGTCTCCTCTGTTACACACACACACACATTAGTGGTGCTGGCCTAGGAAACAAGCTGAGCGTATAAACGTGATGTAGTCGCACCTGAAGCCGGGGCAGGATGATGTCACACATCCTCTCTTCGTGAAGAAGCGCGTCGATAAACTCGTCAACGTGCATCAACTCAAACTCTGAAAAGAAGAACACGAAACGATGCTGGAATTATTTCATCTTATATTAAATAGATCAGAGGCACAGTGACATGTTTTCCAGAGGAGCCGTTCAGCCACGTTCACGACTCACCTCCGTTCCTGTTCTGACTCTTGATCTTTCTGTAGTCGTTGTACAAAGGCTCCAGGTACTTGTAACAGTCCGCTGCAGTGCCCGTCAGCCTCATGTACATGGCTCCGAGGAGACGAACATATCTAGTGAAACACGGGAGAGGAGGAGCAGACAAACCCAGGGCACAGAATGAGGAGGCTGACGTCGATTAGGATAATATATGGATTATATGGCAAAAGTCTTTGAGAATCATGGAAACCAAGTCTGTCGTTGTGACAAACAGCCACTCATTTGTGACTCAGGTAAGAACTCAGGACTGCACGTGAGCCTGGATGCAGCAAACTAGACTTCATTCATCCAACTTGTGTTTGTGATATCGAGTCATCTGCTGAAATCCATTTGCTCCAAGTCAACCACACGAGTCCATGTGACTCTACTGAAGCTACTGGACTGATGGTAACATCTGAATGAAGTTAAGTCCACGACTGACCAGGACCTGAGGGATCCCACAGAGGTAGCTGACAAAAGGAAAAGATGACGGGACCACAACAAACTGATGAACCTTCCTGAACGTTAAGAGTTGGACCGTGTGAGCACGTTCGTCCAGGTTCTGTTTGACTGACTCCCAAACCACGTCTGACAGAACTTCTTGGCTCTTACTTGAAATCCTCGTTTTTTATGAACTCCACGATGATGTCTTTCTCCGGCTGAATCTGCAGCATCTTCAGTGCGAGGCAGAGGAAGGGGGTGGGCTTGATGTTTCCTCCATAAACTCCTCCAACGAACTTCAGCTCCATGGCTTTGTCCACGACCAGCTCGGCTGTGGAAGTGAGGACATGAGCCGATCAGAGTCGGGTTCAATCAGGACAGAGGGCGACACAGAGCGGCTGCACACAACACTTTACTATCAAACTTTACTATCAGACAAGTGGACACTGGGGTTTGTTGTTTTATAACTTTCTAGATCTTTATCTGGTAAAACAAAGAATAAACAATTTCTACATGCATCAAACCAGAGTTCCTGCCAGAACGAGTGTTTAAGACAAGGAAGGACTGAAATGACCGTTTATAAACAATAACTCTACTGATAAAGTTTATTATCGTGCTGCTTTTATATGTTTTAAAATCAACATCTATCAAAGTCATCAACGGGTTATTTAAGTATAAATGAATCATTAGTTACAGATTCAATGCTTCTGTTAGTTTCATCAAATATTAAAAGCTAATATTTGTTAACTTTAATAAGTGGCAGTATAAACAAAGCAGGTATGAGATCTCACTTCGAGCAGCGAGGAACCAAAATGTTCACTTTTAAAGTTCTCTTCTCTTTTACAGAACAAATATCTAAAGAATTAAAAATGACTAACTAACGGTGACACGTGACCTGAGGTTTACCTGGTTTTATTCACATATTAGTATTATAATATCTCCACCACAGTGACGTGTCGCCAGTTGAGTTGAGGCTCGTTCGGTTTATTCCTTCACTAAACCAGTGTTAACTTGACGATCTCCGGTTAACTGAGTGATTTTAAATGAGGAAGAGAAAAGTGAAATCCTCTGGTTATCAACGTTAGCCTCCGCTAAAGTTAGCTCCCTGGCTAACATGCTAACATGCTAACATGCTACTGACCGGTGAGGCCGAAGCATTCCTCCTTCCAGTACTTGGACTCGTAGATTCGGGTCCGGATGATCTTCTCCACCAGGTACTGCGGGTTCGTCCCGTGGATGCTGTTCGCATCCTTCACGGTTCTGTTCGCCATCGAGGAGAAAAGTAGCTTCTACCACGAACACAACCCCGACATGCAAGCTAACTTCCGGGTGAAAAACCAGGCAGCTTCCGGCTGATTTCCCTTCACAATAAGAGTGCAGGGGTTGACGTCGGTCCTGTCTCCGGAAGTCAACGAGTAGGATTTGTTCATTATCACATTAAAACCTTTGGGTTTGATCAATGGAAATGATACTGATAATAATACTTATATAATATTTATACTGATGCTAATACTGACACTGATAATAATAGTTGTAATAATAGTTATACTGATGCAAATACTAATACTGATAATAATACTAACACTGATTATAATACCAATAAACTCGGGTAAAGGTGAGACAACTCCAGAAGCCGATTCAGCACCTTACTCCTGTTCTTATGAAATATTTAGATGTGTACAAAAACGTCACTTTCAAACATTAAAACCACATGTTTGTAAATTAACATAAACATAAATCAACTTTCAACTTAACAGTCACTAAATCTTTCTTTAACCTGAACATCATTAGTGTGACGCTCCCACTCCGAGGCAGCAGGTGGCACCAGTTGGAGGAAGTCGCTGGTTACAAAGCGGAAATTACGCAATTTTGGCGCGAACTGCTGTCCGCTGCGGTGGAGAGTGAAAGTTCTGCGGAGTGTGTGTCGTTGTGTTTATTTCGGTGTTTCGTGTCGTTGTGTTTATTTCGGTGTTTCGTGTTGTTGCGTCGCAGGAAACGCGATGAAGTATTTCACCCGACTCAGAGTCCGCAGGGTTTACACCTGGCGCGGGAAACCGCTGCGATTCAACAGGAAGCTGAAGACCTTCGAATATGGGTGAGAACCAAACTCTCCTGTTTCACTTGAATACGTCTCATGGTGTTTGTTCAGTAGAGAACTGAAACATAACCCAGATATCATGTTTGTTTATTACCTCATAGTTATTGATTCATTCTGTCAACAGATAATCTGTCAGAGTTTAACAGTTTGATTATAAAAGTCTGTTTCCAGCTTCTCCTCTGAGAACATTTACTCCTTCAGTAACTTTAATTAATTATCTGCTGGTTTTCAACTTGGCTGCATATAAACACCTGTAAGGCTGAAAGTTAAAGGTTCGGTGTGTAGTGACGTCTCGTGGTGAAGTGTCATGTCTTCTTCTTATTGGTGAGAGCAGTCACATGAGGGTGGGAAGCAGGAAGTGTGTGTAGTCGATGTGATGACATGTGACAGAACATGAAAGTGCTGCTCAGAACGTGATCCGTCTCCATCCTGTTCCTTCACAATAAGAGTGATCCCACTGCTCCAGGTCAAGCCCTCACGTTACACACGTGTCAGTGTCATCACATCACAGTCGATGTGGGTAAAACACGTCAATTCCATTCTTGACCTTACGTATGACATTATATTACAGTCGAGGTTTGAACAAATCAAACCTTCAGACTTTTGAGACCAGTGAGAGACTTCCAGAGGACGTCAGGTCAGCAGCTGTGAGAACCAGTGAAGGAGCTGGACCCAGTGTGATTGTTCGTTTCCCCGTGTTGTCTCAGCTCTTTGTCCATCAGTGTGGACGGCCTCCCGAGGACCACCATCATTAACGCCGGCCAGCACATCCTCATAGAGGGCGAGGACGAAGACAACCCGTACGTGGCCAAAGTCGTCCGGCTCTTCGGTGACGGTGAGTCCGACAAGATGTTCAAGTCTGAATCAGAAATATAAGTTTGTGTGTTCTTATCCCAGAAAAAGCAAACGATGGACGTCCACGTGTGTCTGGATGATGTTGGGACTAACAGATTATTTATAATACATGTAATTCTAAACCACCTGATTCAGTCAGAACAAGACATCAGTGGAAATCTGTGCAGTAGACTGAGATGATAAAGTAAGAGAAGTGAATGTGACTGTAAAGGGACGGTGAACACTGTTAGAAGGCAGATTCATACTGAATGATTAAAGGATCCAGTACATTGAAGTAATACAGACATACATGTACAGCACCAGGTAGCAGCAGCTGAACAAATACTGTAGTGTATGAATACATATACAGATTATGAACAGATGAGGGTAATACTGATAATGAAGAATGTATGTACATGTATGTAAGTGCTCGGGGAGATTCCTGGACTGCTGCACCAGTGGCATAAAGGCCAGAAAAGCTGTGTGAAAACTAATTCCCTTAATGAACACTAAAGATGACAGGAAGCTGGCGATGGTCAAATGATTCTGACAGTTTTAATCAGACTTGGATGTTGAGGGTGTCAGAAAACTCTGATGTGACGTGAACGCAGCGTAAAGACGAGTGTCTGGTGTGTTCCAGAGAGCGGGAAGCAGAAGAAGGCGGTGGTCCAGTGGTTTGCTCGTGTGTCCGAAGTGCCTCCGAGCAAACTGAAGCTGCTGGGCAGGGAGCCTCACCCTCAGGAGATCTTCTACTATCAGGGTCGCAGCTGTGACGACGAGGTCAACGCTGAGTCCATCCTCAGACCTGTGCAGGTAAAGGAGGGATTTCAACTGGTGGTTTACTTCTCCTTTATTTTAATAATATGAATGAAAGGAACATCCTCTCTAATCTGCTGCGGAGCTTAAGATGAGCCTTTTCCTGATTGGACAGCACTAACATGAAGCAGGGACAGGGTGGGGGGGGAGATGTGTAGCAAATAGTCGGGCCTGGTCCTGCAGGACAACTCGAGCTGAATCTCATTCGGCCTCACAGCAGAGATCTCATGGACAGACTTTTAAATCCTGAACAGAAGAACAGTTTCTGATTGTGTGACCTGACCCTGAGTCCTTGTCCCTCGAAGGTGAAGCACCTGGACGGAGCGGCGCCGTTCCCCGACTCTGACGATAAGGACACTCTGTTTGTGAAGCTGTCCTGGGACTCCAAGACCTTCAAGCTGGTGGAGTCTGCTGTGGTGGAGTCTGCGTCTGAACCCACGCCGGCATCCTCTCCTCCCCCCTTTCCCAAACCCTCCTTGCCCCCCTCGCCCCCCCGGTCCCCGCCCGCGGCAGCTCCAGCGTCTCGAGGCCCCTCCCGACGCGCCCTGCCCACACCGGACCCTTCCATCATGCACAGAGCCTCCTCAGGAGACGTGAGATACAGAAGGGCCACCATGAGCGCCGGCAAGGCCAGCGCTGCCGAGGCCGAGTCGCTGCACTCCACCTCCAAACTGTCGGCCTCCAAGTGTCTGAGCGCCAAGAGGAGGTGCTCCTCCGCCTCGACGCCGGGCGTCCGCAAGAAGCTGCAGCTCAACAGTGAGTGTTTCATATGATAGAGTCGCTCCTGGGAATCAGTAGATTTCAGGTCATTACAACTGGTTTGTTTCTGCAGACCAGTAAAACAAACAGTAAAACAGAGACGACAACATGCAGCTGGGAGAAGCGTCTTTGGAACCAGTTTAATTAATCCAGTTGATGGCCGCTCTCCACTCCTCCGGGTTTTTCCTCTGACTGTTTGCTTGTCGTTGTCAGGTCCGGAGAAGATGACGCGTGAAGACCTGGTGGACCATCTGCTGGACGAGGACCTGGAGTCTGTGATGTTGGCACAGAGGCTCTCGTCCTCTCCTCCTCAGGCCCACAGCCTCACCCCTCTCAGCAAGTCCCACAGAGCCCCCGTCCCCCCCCTCACCCATCGACTCGTCCCCCTCGCCCACCGACTCACCCCCTTCAGGAAGACCCTTGGAGACCCGGCCGGCGAGGACCACCTGAAGCCTTCTGACAGTCCACCATCGTCTGCGAGAGAAGACTCCACCAGGTCGGCCTCTCACCACAAACACACACACCTAACTGAAGGAGGACTCTACTTTATACTCAGTTTGTGTTGCTGTGTTTCTAATGTGTTGTTCACCCACATTATTATATTCATATAACATCACCATCTCTTATTCTTAAGACTTAAAAGATCAGACTTTGTGGATTATTTTCAAGTTCAAGAATTATCTGTCAAGAGAAAAGCAGGTCTTAAGTGATGCAATCCAGTGTAACTGGTTAAAACTGGTTTTAAAATAATACCAACTGGATTACTTGGGCTTAAGATTTTGTAAACCTTAGCTTACTAGTTTAATTCAAAGGAAAATGTACTTAAATTGGTTTATAGTTTTAAAAGAGAGATATAGTTAAACTGTGAACTTAAAATGGTCTAAACCAAAGAAAAACAGCTTTGCACTGGTTTATTTAAACTGGATTAAACCAGATTGACAGCAAGTAAACCACAGACACGTTGGTGCCTCTCAGTCCTCAGCAGCGTGATGTGATGGAGGCAGAGTTTCTCACCGGCTCCCTCAAAACACCACGAAGAAGAAATGCCACTCCGAGGAGAGACATGTCCACCAGGGGGCAGAAGTGAGTCCGACCCTGAAGGGCTGGTGGCTGACGCACAACTGTTGTGTGTTTGAGCATATTCTGCTGCCTGGTTAAAACCCTGCATTCACCATTTATATAATATTTATACATATATTGATATTTAATATTTATATATTCACATGCAGGTGTAGTGGGAGCACAGGCTTTAACTCAGGCTCCGCCCACACTGATGCGTTTTAACAACCTGTTAGTCATGTGAGTCATGTGACTGATGAGAACCAATCAGAAATATAAGTTGTGTGTCATCGTTTACTAAAGTCTCAGTTTGTGTTCGTCCAGATTAAAACACAAACCCAAGAGTCTTCAAACTAAAACACGACCAGTTTACACAAGTCTCTGATTCAGAGGAGGAGAACTGAACCACAGCAGCGATCAGGAGTTTTAAAACGTGTCGGTGTGGACGGACTCTTACATGGAAGTGTTGGCCCCCCCGATGCTCAACGATGTGGTGTTCATGAACATAGATGAAGATCGTAAACGTGGTGGTTTGGATTCAGTCTCAGTTTCCAGGGACTCATCACTTCAGGGTGAAGGGGGGGAAGCGACATCACATCTGATGTCATCACTGGATCTGATTCTGAATGAACTGTTCTCGTCCTCAGGGCTGCGACGCCATCTCGAAAGAAAGAAGCGAAAACCCCGAGGGAACCTGCTCTCGCTGCTCTGTGAGTGTGATGTCATCATGTTTACTTACAGAAGTGGGAAATTCATATTTTAACATTATCTGTTTGAGAAGCCGTTCTTTAAAACCTCTTCCTCCAGAATCTTCAAATGTTCATGTCTCTAAAATCAAACTATGTAAGTCAATTGAACATGGTAGATGATAAAAGCACTGAAGATCTATTATAAATACAAAATCAATAAAAACATTATTTCTTAAGGTGGCACCAGCGAACGGGACGTCCGTCTTCAGATGTTTCATTTCTCCACCATGACTCTGTAAATGTCTGATGTCTCCAGGGCAGAGGTGGACAACGAGAACTCTCCCATGCTGCCTCACGCCCTCACGCCGAGGAGCTCCAAGAGGAAGTCGGCCCAGCTGGTGTCCTCTCGCATCAGGAAGCAGCTGTGAGTGACTGTCCCCGTCCTCCAGGTCGGAGCTGCTGTCTCCTGACAGGGGGACGTTTGATCCAGTCTCACTTTCTAGTTCAGTTGAAATGGAAACCTGGTGAAGTCCAATCATCTGTCCACTGTCAAATTAATATCAGAGAGCAGAGTCAAGGATTCGTTTATCAAAGATAATACCAAAATCTTTATTTTCTCAGCTTCTGATTCGTGAGGATTTACTGTTGCTGAGTTTTATATTATTGTACGTGTTGAACTTTGTACGTACTGGAATGTGTTCAGTGGGTCTTTTTCACTCTGGTGATTCTTTGTCACCCATCAAATCAGATTTCACACCATTGTTCACATTTTATCTGGAAAACCTCAGGTGTTAAATTTCATTTGTTTCCTGTTTGTTCAGGAATCTTCTAGACAACCATCGGCTCTCTGACTCAGACGGAGAAGAAGAGGACGAGTTCGTCCCATCGAAGAAGGAGCTGCAGAGCAGCAGTGAGGAGGAGGAGGAGGAGGAGGAGGAGGAGGAGGAGGAAGGCCTGGATAGTGATGAGGAAACTGTAGGGAAGAGGAGCCGACGCAATGCAGCCGGTTCTCTCACTCCTCGTTCCAAGAGGAAAACTCACGTCTCTAACAGGACGCCGCGTAAAACTCCCAACAAGAAGGTACGAGTGCAGACGGATCAATCGCTGCTGTGATGCATATGTTAGTGTTTTCTTTTATACTATATATATGATCTTTTCCACATTCTTGTTATATATTAAATCGTAACCTTTATATATCGTATTGGTCCGTTCTTGGCGATAGACAGTGCAGCGTCCACTTGTCCTTTGAGGGTCGCTGGGAGTGAGAGACGGGGTTCACCCGGGACACTTGTCTGTCCATCGCAGCCTTCGGCCCAAAACAGAGTTTAAAAGACTAAGTTTGTCCACAGGAGGTTTTATACGTGTCACATGAAGCAGGGGATTGGCTCGTTGGGGAGGAGGGGCCGGACATGTGTCCTACAAACGATGTCTCTGGTGTTTCTTGACTTTAAGTCAAACATTATTTATTTAAAACTGAATTAAACATGTTTCTTCCCAAACTTCAATGTCAAATACTTTTTCTCATTGATCGGTTGATTCTTGATGATAATTGGTTGATTGTTTTAAAATAAAATACAATAGAGTGATAAACAATAACTGAACGTGTGTAAAAACTGAGCCTGAAGAAAAAAAGAAACAATTAACATCTTTAAAGAGAGACCAGCTCCTTCCCGGGGTCCAGCCTGGACTGGAATCAGTTTCTAAAATGTCTCTTGATGTTTTTACGTCCCTCTCAACAGATCACACCCGGCACGCCACGGACCCCCCGTCACGCCACTCCCAGCATCCCCAGCAGGTCACTGCCCGCCCGATGTCCTGGTAATGTCCTGGAGGAGGCCAGAGCGAGGTGAGAGGAGAGTCCAGCTCCAACACAACTGTCTGTTTCATCGACGCACACTTCTGAAGTCTAAGCTTCGTACAAATTTAACAACAAAGACAATCAGTGATGAGATGGATGATACGTTTCCTCCTTCTGTTGAATTCAATTCAACTTAGATATCTCTGATGCAAACGGCTCCATCTTGTGCTTTTGAAATCATTTGTCAGTAATGATCCCGCCCACACACACGCTCAACAAATCACGAGTCATGTTTATATATCATTAAATAAATAATTTAAATCAAACTTATCAGAAACATGAACATCAGTTTGATAAGAGCTGCAGCCGGCCACCAGGGGGCAGAAAGCCTCGTTGTCTCTGTGTGTGTTTGTTTTACTCTGAACGTGTGTTACATGTTGTTGTGTGTTTGTCTCCAGGCTGCACGTGTCCTCGGTGCCGGAGTCTCTCCCCTGCAGGGAGCAGGAGTTTCAGGACATCTACAGCTTCGTGGAGAGCAAGATCTCCGACGGCACCGGAGGGTGAGACCAGGCCCGAGCCGTGTGACGCTCTCACAGCCAATCAGCCGCCCCGCTGGTTCAGACTGACCTGTTGTGCGCTGCCTTTCAGGTGCATGTATATCTCAGGCGTGCCGGGCACAGGGAAGACGGCCACGGTGCACGAGGTGATGCGCTGTCTGCAGCACGCCGCCGAGGTGGACGAGATCCCTCCGTTCCACTTCATCGAGATCAACGGGATGAAGATGACTGATCCTCATCAGGCCTACGTCCAGATCCTGCAGGTGAGGACGAGTTGGACGAGTAGGTTGGACATTCAGGTGAATGTGTCCTGGAGATATTCAGTTTTATGGACTTGAAACTCGACCAGGACTGTTGCTCTTAATCGTGTCAGTTAAATGAATCCCACAGCACAGACACCGACTCTCTCTCTCTCTTCCAGAAACTGACGGGTCAGAAGGCGACGGCCGACCACGCTGCCGCCCTGCTGGAGAGGAGGTTCAGTAACCCAGCGCCCAGGAAGGAGACCACTGTGCTGCTGGTGGACGAGGTCACAACCTTTACATGAAGTTACACAAGTGATAAATCTTCATTCTCATTGTTTCATGCGCCTTCCTCACCAGGAAAACAAACACACACACACACACTTATTCAGACTCACACACTTTCCTGCTGCCACATTCCCACTCGACAGAACTCAGTGGATCCGTCCCAGCAAATGAACTGCTCCCGTTTGTTTGATTAATAAGTCTCCAGTTGAAACCAGTGAACTCTTAACAATCAATCAATGTTCAATCAAGTCTACAAACAAATCGCACAAAGAGTGTAAGGATGTGTTAGAAACCGATCGATCACTGTTCACACACTTGTATGATCCTGTTGTGATTTAAACGATCAATATAAGTTATTTGGTTGTGTTTTGTCTTGTGCGTCAGTCAAAGTTGTATCTGTGTGTGTCCTCCTGCAGTTGGACCTGTTGTGGACGCGGAAGCAGAACGTGATGTACAACCTGTTCGACTGGCCCACGCGGCGCCACGCCCGCCTGGTGGTGCTGACCATCGCCAACACCATGGACCTGCCGGAGAGGATCATGATCAACCGGGTGGCCAGCAGACTGGTGAGGAGAACACACTCTGGATCAGGTCCCTGAGACGTGTCCGGTGGGACAAGACGCTGGACCAGTATCAGTCCTTATAACGTGTTGTGCAATAGTAGGAGTAGATTTGACGTTGACTAATTATTAATAATCATGAAATATGATTAATAAAATAACAATTATTTATCAAAAATAATTAAAAATTATAAAGCTGTTAATTAAGAATAGTAACACAATTAATTAGAAATGATACGGTTATCAATTAATAATAGTTAAAATAATTAATGAAAACAATAAAATTATCAATTAAGAATAATACAATCTGTAATCATTGCTTATTGTCGCGGGGCACCACCCTGGTTACAGGGACCAACAATTCAATCTTTAAATATCAGTCTCAATGATATAAGTTATATTAATAATCTCAATATTTATGATTATATAATAAACAATGATGGGTTTTAAGTTCGAGCACAGGCTGTAGTAATCCAGCTGTATTCACATACATATGCACAAATAATCACAGAAATACAAATACTTTAATTACAAAAGTATTTATTAAAAAGGGGAAATAAAGTTAATGTTATTTCAATGATTCTTCATTTAACAAACTCCAATATTTCAAAGATGGTAACAACAGCAGCAGCACTTATCACAATTAAGACCTGGCATGTGATACGGGGTATCTATGTGTGTGTGTGTGGTCGTGTGTGTGTCTGCCTGTCTATGTCTCTCTGTGTGTGTGTGTGTGTGTGCGTGTGTGTAAGAAAGAAAAGGGGGAGTGGCTATGGCGTAATTACGAGGTCACGTGGTGACAACCTCTGGCCGAATTCAAGGTGATCTTACATTCACGTACTTTCAAGATGGAGGTTACCTAAGTGAAGCCACGTTGCAAAAAGCAAAATGGCTGCTGGTCACTGACCTTAACAAAGGGGATCTTTAAGACAAAGGGATTTCTTTCGTGTGTAAAAACAGGTTTAGGAGAAAAGAGAGAGAGAGAGATCAGGAAAGCTCTCAAAACATCGTCAGAGACAACTACTAGCAAAGCAGGCAGTCCAGTTACGTGAGATTTATCTTTTAACAGATGTAAATCTCCGCACAATATCTCTGACGGTAACACGTTAAAAGGAAGCGCCGGCTCGGTACCGCGCTCTTCTCAAAAACACAGTAAACAAAGGAACCGGATGTGTCGTCTCGGCCCGCCGTGTAGCACGGCTAAAAACAGATCAGCGAACTACAAACAAACATACAATCAAACAAATGACACGCTAACTATTTAAACTAGTCTCTGCCCAGACAATAAAGCCTCTTACTGTGACCTCCGCGGTGTTGCTTGCGCGTGGGGCTCGGGTTTTCCGGAAGTCCAGTGAATCTCTCGTTAAGCCTCAGGATGCGTGCGAACGGGCGGATTCCTGGAAAACAAATCAGTGAAGTCCTGGCCTCTAAAGCGGTGCTCCGGTGGGTCTCGTGGTTGCAACGGAGGTCAGCGCTGGACCGAAAAGAGCGAATTCTCTTGCTCTTGGAACAGAATTCTGCTTCGTCTCTTCTGCAGGGAATGAACAGCGGTGACTCAGCTGTGGATTTGGAAAGAAAGTCTCTGAGCTCGGCCAGCGAGCGAGTTCCTGTGCACGGCCTTTTATCAAGTTAAAAACAAAAATAGTCTATCAAAGTAAGACGTCGACTGATTAAAAAAATAAAACAAAATGGAAATAAAACAAACGTTTGTAGATGTTGCCCCCATTAGAGCTGGAACATCTGTGAGACCCCGAAGGGCCCTGGTCGAAGTCCTCAGCAGGGAGAAAAAGAGCAGCGATTATTGATGTCTCAGTGATTTTATTCTACCTGAGAGGTCCTGCCTTCTTGAGGTGCTGGTCATAGGATGATGCTGGCTTTAAGCCAATTGAGTGTCAGAGTTGGACCTCAGTGGGCGGGGCTTGGAACATTTCTTCAGGACATTTTCCAACCACCAGGGGGAGATTCTTAGGCCTGCTGGAGAATGTTTTCCCTCCAAAAGTTTACAACCCTTTGTTTCCCCATCGGCTCCAGTGTCTGGTGCTCAGCCTCTGGACTCTGGACCAACAAACGTGTCCCACTTGTTTCACCAAGAATCATAAATATCTCAAAAACCTTTAACTCTACATTCAACAGTACTCGTGCGTCTCAGGCTCCTCCCACATGGAGGGCTTAGAGCATCCCTGTCCACATGACTCAATGATGCTGTTATCGTTTAGTTTGAAACTGAGACCTGATTGGTTCTCATCAGTCTCCTGACTCGACCACCAGCCGTGAACACAAAGCGTTGCTAACACTTCCTGTCAGTAGCAGTTCCACCTCATCGGTTCCACCTCCCCTCCCCCCCTTTTCACCTCCTTCAGGGGAGTTTCCGTTATTAAGCAACCTACTTCACAATCAAGATGCAAGACTTTTATTGTCAACTGCACAACAATAACATGAAGCAGTCGCTGGCAGTGAAATGCTTGAGTCTCAGGCTCTCTTCTTACAATGCTCAAGGAATTACAACCTATAAAATAGAAATAGTATAAAATAGAATTTTAAAATAGAAAATAAAGTATATATATCTAAATATATATATAAACAGCTGAAGAGAAAATAAAACAAAATAGTGCAAATATGTCACGGAGAGGAGTTTAAAGGTCTTATGTCCTGGGGGATGAAACTGTCTCTGAGCCTGGTGCTGCCGGCCCGGATGCTGCGGTAGCGTCGCCAGACGGCAGCAGGCAAAAATGTTTATGGCTGTGGTGAAAGGGGTCTTTAATGATCCGACTGCTCTTCTTCCTCCACCGCTGGGTGTAGAGGTCCTCTATGGATGGTAGCTCCGTCCTGGTGATGTGCTGGGCAGACGTCACCACCCTCTGTGGAGGCTTACGGTTCAGGGCGGTGCAGCTGCCGTACCAGGCGGTGATGCATCCAGTCAGGATGCTCTCCATGGTGCACCTGTATCCTGGAGTCCATGTGGAGCTTCCGCAGCCTGCGGAGGAAGAAGAGCCTCAGCCTGAACGTCTTCCTGATGGAGTCTGTGTGATGGGTCCAGGTCAGGTCATCAGTGATGTGGACCCCGAGGAACTTGAAGCTGCTGACTCGCTCCACCGTGGCCCCATTGATGGAGAGGGGCGTGTTCTTCTCCTCTCTTCTTCCTGTAGTCCACGATCAGCTCCTTCGTTTTGCTGATGTGGGGGGGGGGGCAGCGGTCCTCCTGGGCCTCTTCGATCTCCGCAGCCGGGGAGTTACTCTCAAAGCATAAAAAGGGTTCAGATCCTCTGGGAGAGATGCAGACTCTACATCAGCACTGCTGGAGTCTGTGATGGTCTACTTCCTGTTTCCATGAAATGACCAGTGTAGGTGCACGGTCATGTGATGTTGGTGTGTTGGTCTGAATTCAGATGATTTCTGATACTGAGCTGAAATGCTTGTTTGGATGATGTCGAGGTTTGAATCCGAACACAACAACATGTTTCTGTCTCCAGTTGTTTCGGTTCACAGACGGATTTCACACCGGAGCTCTTGTCTCACAGGGATTCACTTTACGTACATTTATCTCTTTATTTGTGAAGTTGATCTCTTTGGTGAAGTTTGATCTGATGGACAATCGGACCTTGTCCCGGGTGTGTGTCTCCAGGGCTTGACGCGGATGTCCTTCCAGCCGTACAGCTTCAAGCAGCTGCAGCAGATCATCATGTCCCGGCTGAACAAGGTGAAGGCGTTCGAGCAGGACGCTCTGCAGCTCGTGTCCAGGAAGGTAGGTGAAGCGCCCGGCGGTCCTCTCGCCTGACCCCAGATCAGTCTCAGGCCTGTCCACTCACAGCCGTCCTCTCCTCCGGCAGGTGGCCGCGCTGTCCGGTGACGCACGCCGCTGTCTGGACATCTGCCGCCGGGCCACGGAGATCTGTGAGCTCTCTGCCGCCGCCCTGGTGGGGATGAGCCACGTGATGGAGGCGCTCAATGAGATGTTCTCCTCCGCCTACATCACCGCCATCAAGTAGGATTCTCACTCTGGTCACATGACTAAGATGTAAAAGGAGCTTTAATGACAGGAAGTGACCTATGTGTGCTTCCAGGTGTGCGTCCGTGCAGGAGCAGCTGTTCCTCAGGGCCGTCATCACCGAGTTCCGTCGGCTGGGACTGGAGGAGGCCACGTTCCAACAGGTCAGATCCAACACATGAAGAAGAGTGAAGATACGTGGAGACACAGACGAGTCACATGTGACAGAATGTCTTCCTGTTCTTCACATGTTCTTCACATGTTCTTCAGAGTCTTTATTAACCTGCTGAAGGAAACCTCTTTATTTCTACTCTGTCGATTATAAAACAGTTTATTCGAATGATTTATTAGTTGGACGATAAAAATCATCTGATTTGTTTGTTGGAAATTTAAATCTGTTAAAATTACTTCAGCTGGTGTAGATGTTAAACTGGTTTCTAGTGGTGGTATGTGGAACCTCCCGAGTGACCAGCTGCTCCGCCCTCAGGTGTTTGTGCAGCACCAGGCTCTGTGCCGGGTGGAGGGGCTGCAGCCCGTGGGCGTGTCCGAGGGCCTGGCCGTGTGCCAGCGTCTGGGGGCCTGCCGGCTGCTGCTGCTGGAGCCCAGTCGCCTGGGAGTCCTGCAGCGGGTCCGCCTGAACGCGAGTCAGGACGACGTGCTCTACGCCCTGAAGGCCGACTGAAGGACACACCTGGTCAGGAGGACTGAACCTCAGGAGACATGTGGGACAGCAGCTTGGTGCTGCACGTGAATGATGTCACTGATATGAATAATGACAAAGGTGAGGGTGGCTGATCCAGATCCAGATCTAGATCCAGATCCAGCCTGAACTGAGACCAACTGAAATCAGTTGTTTTTATCGTTTGAAACTGACCCAGAATCAGTCTGGTGTTTGAAGTGTTTCCAGGACTCGAGCACCGACCCGTGTTGTTTACATGTGATGGTGTTTTCTTAGTGAATCTGACTTTTTACTTCATCTTTTTTTAGATGGGAGAGTTTGTGATGTCCCCGCTTTCAATCTTATTTAAACCGTGAGATGTTTTTTTTTTAAATATTACAAAAGTGATAATTTGTTTGTGTTTCCATACTTGTAAATGTAATAAAAGTCATTTTTTAATCTGAAGCCCTTTTTTTATTTACTCACTGTTGCTCTTCCCCTTCGCTGCGGTTTCCTCCCTTCCTGTTGCTGTGTGGACGAACCCCCCCCCCCCCCCCCCTCTCTGGATCTCTCAGCCAATCACAACATGTCTGACTCATGCAGCTTCAAGGAACACAATCCACAAGATTTAAAACTTTACAGCTTATTTCTGATTCCTCTCGACTAAACAAATCAATCAGCAGAAAGTATCTTCAGTCATTAAAAACTTTATTATAAGTTATGCAAAAATACAATATATTTATGGTTATTGCTTTTGGCCTGACGGAGGTGCACCAGACCCGCCAGAGAAACATGTTAAAACATGTCTGTGCCCTTGAAGTGTACTTGGCACAGAACAGGTTGTTGACATTTCCTCTTTAATAAAACTCATATATAATGACACAAAACATCAAATAGAGACGTGAAGCAGGAAATCACCTCATGTTTAAATATCCAAATATTCATTGAATATCCCTATAAATAGCTTATTGAAGTCGATAACATTATCAGTTCAATTTGGACATGTCAGTCATAGATGATTATTGATTCAAGTTCGATCTTGACCGTTTCACTAGGAGCAGAATATGAAACTGTGTCTTTCTGCCTCACACATCTCGGTTTATAGATGAACAGACACACAACACCAGTGATGACAGCAGCAACAGCAGCGACAGCGAGGACACAGAGTCCAAACGTCACAGGAGTCACACACCGGTCGACAGTGAAGCAGATCAACTCGGGGTTCACTGGATCTGGACAAAGTGGATATTCATGAATTATTGTGACTTTCAGAGGACTGATGTCTATGAAGGTGTGAATTATTCTCTTCATTATCTCAATCACACCTGGTGTGGTTCTACCATAACCGTGAACTGAAACTCTCTCTACTCACCTCTTGTTATATTTTCTCTCTGCACCGAGAAACGAGTACAGTCCACTGTCAAACAGAGAAATCTGATTAAATCAGTTCTTATGTTAAAGTTACGATTGTTTATTAACTGTTCCTGTATTTCTCACCTGAGCAGTTGGTCATCACCTGGACCTGAAGACAAGGGACAGTGTAAAGTTAGAGAGTCGTGTCTCATGTAGAAGAGACGAGACGGAGGACAAAGGTCTGCATGTGAACCCAGAGGCAGTGGAATGGTCTCTGATTAGTAATGATGAAGCTCAAGACCTGTTCTAAAGCTCCAGGAGCAGGACGTGCAGGACACGTGTGAACGTGTCTGGACATGTTTCACTGCACAGCGGGCGGCTGTGGCTCAGGAGGTAGAGCGGGTCGCCCACTGAATCCACGTGTGGCAGGACTGATCCCAGTCTGAGTGACTGACAAACATCACACTCAGGTAGACCAGAGGAGAACAACTTGAGCGCTGGTGAGCTGCTCCAGTCGCACACTGTGGATCCTCATGAGTGACCCACTGGTTCTGCTCTAACACAGTTTGAATTGACTTGCTGGGGAATGTGGGAATGTGATTCTGATATTAAAGCTGTTCTTTACCCCTGAGCAGTCTGCTGTGTGGAGCAGGAGGTCGGAGCAGGTCTTCATGGTGATGGACTGGTTGGTCAGATCCTGCACCAGAGTCTCATCTCTATCAGAGTTGAGAGCGATGACTTTCTTCTGAAACACACACACAGACCAATCAACAGCGTGGCTCTAAAACTCTGTGGAATAATCTGTTAATGAGACCAATATGAAAACTTCAATGTTAATAAAGATGGACGGCAAGATCTCTATTTCCCCCTGGTGGCTGACTGTGGTGTAGCTCATAAGCCTCCTCCATGTTAACAGATGGACCCAAACTAAAATGTCACATTAGATGATGGTTTCTATCATATCCAGTGGATTTAAGAAAGTTGATTTATTGCAGAACCGTTGAATCAGCTTTGTTTTCAGCTGAGTGTTCTAAACAAACTGAGTGAAGGTCGAAAGGTCAAAATGTGTCGGAGCTCACTGATGTGCAGGACTCACATGGACGTCCTCCCAGCTGGTGTCACAGCTGGAGGCGTGTGGCTCAGGCAGCTCGTACAGGAAGGATCCATCCAGCTGCTGTGTGACGCTACAGTTCAGATGTGAGGAAACCAGAAGAAGCTGAGACACCACCAGAGCACCTCCTGAAAACCAATCACAAGGTCACAGACACTTCAGTCACCATATTGTAATCCGGTCCTGAGTCCAAGGGAACATTTGTCTCACGTTTGATTCCCTGGAGGTGTTCCTCACAGCGACCTCCACCTTTGACCACCGTTACCTAATCAGCTCATCACTGAGTCAAACTGAATGTTTGTCCCAAATATGTTTCCATCAATAGCTGAAGTATCAAGCTCAAAAATCCATGGATCAATAAAAACCACCTTTACTGATCCTCAACCAGGAAACTGCAGGAGCAGAGCCACAAATATATATATATATATATATGAGCTTTTAAAAAAGTCATCTTAAAATAGGGTGATTAATTTCACCAGTGTTCACCACAAAGCTGTTAAATGTTCTAGTTCCAGTTCTGACAGACGTCGACCTCCCAGTGAGGAAACCTGCCAGCCAGTCACAGAGTGGAGTTGAACTGGTTCCTGTTCTTCAGCTCACTGACTCAACCCAGTCTCATTGTCTGAATGTGTAACAGCAACAGAAATGCAGCTCAATCAAATCTTATTTTAATAGATCATTCTGTGACCTCCTCTGTTCTTCACCTTCACATAGAAAGAGGAAAGAGGAAGCTGCAGGTTCCAGACACTTCACCTCAATCCATTTCACATCTTTAACAAATACTTTTATTAATAACAATAAACATCCACTGAATGATGCTGCTACATGTTCCTCTCCCAGCCAAATAATGATATGTCCAGAGGTGTAAAGTAACGAATTACATTTACTCAAGTTACTGTAATTGAGTCGTTTTTTGAGTAGTTTTTGAAATGGGTAATTTTACTTGTACTTATGTAGATTTTGACTGAAGTACTGTACTTCGCTACATTGGATATTACATCCGTTACTGAGTTAAAAAAAAAACATAGTTCAAGGCGCAAGTCGGTCTCACTGCAGTAGATGCTGCAGAGTGGATGACGTTCCCTCACGTGCACCTTCAACATATCAAAACTGATCGTAAAGTTCACTGCGCGCGACATGCACAACACTGCACATGGAGCCACTGCAGAGCGGCGGGTTCCGACCCCGGGCTCCGGCGGAAGAGCGACTTGTGTACTGCTCCGCATTACTTTAACACCTCTATGTACAACATCGATGAGAACGTGTGTGTTAGTGTGTTATGATCCTCAATGTTTAAAGAGTATGTGACAGTTGTGTGATCAGTGAAAGTCCAGTTCGTGAACGTACCTAGAAGGATCCATCCAGCACCAAACATCTCTGCTCCGGACTCTTCTTGAAAAAAAATGTCCCGAAGTGAAGCGCTCGCACTGAACCCGACCCCGGGAGGCCGTCGGTGCGGTGCGACTGAGCCGGTTAGAGCCTCGAAGGTGGAGTCATTTCACCCCGATGCCACCAGAGCCATGATATCAACGCGCACACGAAACGCCCACTAATATAAGCAGGCGAACTAGAGAAACTGGATCCCGCAGTTTCTCATGATGTGGTGCGTGTCGGAGGCACACACGCGCAGCGGGGTCCAGATGTGTGAAGGATGAATGACAACTCCGAGGTTTCCGGGAAACTGTCACATGTTAACCTGGCCGTGTTCTCTGAATCAATAACCCATGATAAGAAGTGCAGAGGCTCACAGTCAGCACAAAAACAAAAGGTGACTCTGGAAATCCCCCGGATCAGTGGCCTAGTGGGCAGTTCCATTGGTACCACGTTAAATGTGGACCACAGCAGTTCGATTCCCGTGGTGGGATTTATTTTATATAACAATCGCCTGTATCACAACACCACAGTGTTTGTGCTAATACAACAAAAAATAAATAGTTTTATTATCATTTATCACTATTATAATTTATGAGTTGTCATAATTACACAGGGAACTTTATTTTCTCCTTCGACTGACACAGCTCCAACAAAGCACGCAGCACCTGCCAGAAGACAAGAAATACACAACACGTTGTTAGACAATGGTGACGTTCAGTTAGTGTTCCAGATTTGCCTCGACACACGTGTGTCATGTTGACAACACACTCGACACACTTCGGACAGATCATGTGTTGATTTCACACAGATAAACAACACTTGTATTACAGGAACTAAGAAAAACAAACACCCGTTCTGTGACGAGCGTTTGTTTTCATCAGATGAACGAACCTGATCATCGAGAACAACTTTTAAAATCACGTCCGCTGACCTCAACCAGCAGCGACAGGAGGTCACGTGACGCGCCACACCTCCACTAGAAGCAGGTTCACCAACTTGACTCATTAAAACACCGCTCGAGCTTCCGCCTGTTGATGTGGGGGATGTTTTCATGTACCTGTGGTTTGGTGTGTGCGCGTTGTAATGATCACCAGCGACATACACAAGCACTTTGCGTGGAGCTGGTCACGTGTGTGTGTTCTTCATAACTCCATGTGTCTCCTGTGAAGAGGAGCGTCAGATTGTGAAGCCTGGTTTTAAGTTTACAGTTTATTCTGTGTTCGGACTTTCACCAGATTAACTGGAAGTTACCTCAAAGCACATCTGGTGATATACATCTGACAAATCAATCCATTTTTTTCTCTTCATTGTTTTTGTTGCAGTTTTTTGTTTCCATTCAACAAACAAACAGTGTCTACAAAACTAGACACAAAACTAAACATACATGACAGCTCTTACATGAAGGATGAACATGTGGCATGATGTAAGAGGTGGTGAATCTCACAGTACACGAATGACGTTCAAGTCCACAGCAGTCCTTTTAATAGGGTGGAGGAAAGGTCTGGACCGATATAGTCCAAAAATGGGCGCCACACTCTGTAGAACTGATCTACACGGTGATGTTTGACGTTGGTAAGATATTCTAAAGGGATCAGTTCAAAAATGATTTTGCGCCAACCACAGACATACGGGCTCTTGTCACTGATCCACTGCAAAAGAATATCTTTCCTAGCTGCAAACGTCAGAATATTATACAATCTTTTGTTGACTGCTGTTTTCAAACAGTCCCTTGGGAGACCTAGAATCAGGGATGTGGGGTCCATTCCTATACTAATATGAAAAATTCTCTCTAATTCACTTATAACTTCAACCCAATAACTTTGAAGTTTATGACAAGACCAGAAACAATGAGTTAAAGTTCCCACATCAGTTTACACTTGAGACACAGTGGGGAGAGAGAGCGGTTGAAGAAATGCCTGCGGTGAGAGGAAATATGTAATCTGTGTAAAATCTTAAGTTGTATTTCTCTTGTCCGAGTGCAAATTGAAATCTTTCTTGCAAGAGACCAAATGGTATCCCACTTGTCTTCATCTATGGTCACAGACAACTCCCTCTCCCACACACCTCTGACCCCCTGCGCACCAGTAGTAGAAAAACCATTAAGTTCATGGTAAAATGAGCTCAGAGACACTTTCAATTGTTGATGAAACAGAATCCTCCCAACAGCAGATATTTCAGGATGATCAATAAGAGTTGTGCTATGAGTGATATAATGACGTATTTGCAAAAAGCGAAAGAAATCTTGTTTGGACAATTTGTATTTGTTAGTAAGCTGTTCAAATGACATAAGCTTATCATCTGACAATAGGTCACTGAGGGATTTAATATTCTTATTAGACCATTGTCGAAAACCAGGGTCCGAAGAACCTGGGGGAAAAGCAGGATTATTAATTACCGGGGTGAAAGTGGATGTTATATTTGATCTTCCCTCAAGACGGAGGACAAGCCGCCATGCTTTTAGAGTGTTGATTGTTACAGGGTTTGCACAGAAAGCTTTAATTTCTTTAAATGTATTAAAAAATAATAGATCACTTAGTCTGCACTGAGATAATGCTGTCTCAATATCCATTGATATTGGCAGCACATTCATTTTGACCAGGGCAATGCGTCCTAGCCAGGAAACAGGAAGTGACATCCATCGCTCTAGGTCCTGCTTAATTTGACAAAATAAGGGTGCAAAGTTGGCTTTATATAATTGATCAAAGGATGGTGTGATGAAGATTCCTAAGTATACAAACCCATTGGGAGACCATTTAAAAGGAAATGAGGGTACAGTAGTTGGTATTGTTGAAAGGGTACCAAGGGGCATAGCCTCTGATTTAGCCAGGTTGATCTTATAACCAGAAAAACAACTGAATCTGTCAATCACATCAATAAGACCTGGTACAGATGTTTCAGGTTCGGTCAGAAGAATTAGAACATCATCAGCGTATAAGGTTATTTTGTGACACAGATGTCCAAGAACGAGACATTTATCTGACGCAATATGCAGATCTCAGCGGCTCGGTGACGTAATGAGATCGTCATCAGGCCAGAAGCTGACAGTGCTTCCTCTCGTTGTGTCGAATCAGTAATGTCCCGACCGTCAACATCTGGAACAAGGTGAACATATCGCCAGTTAAACTGGAACACCGGAACAGCACCGGAGGGAATCCCCGGGGAAGCCCTCTCTCTTAAACCACGTGACGTAACCTCACGCATCAACACTGTCACGTGTCCCGTTCCAAGGTTAAAGACGAGGTGAACGAACTAGACACAAACACTGAAGTTACGATCTTCACAGCTACAAGGTCTGAGACAGACTTAGTGTTAATTATTAATGCAATGTCATGACTAGACAAAAACCACTGCACAGATTGTCACAGACACACACAGAGAAGTTTACTCACACGTGAAGCTACAGCTCCCTCTCCTGGTCACAGTGAGGAGGAGCAGGATGTGGATGTGAGTCATGAGGCCAGAGGTTCATCTCTGAAGTGAGTTACACATTTTAAATTCTATGGATGCTTCGATGTGAGTCTATATAATCATTGTATATAACAGTGGGGGGTGTGTGTGTGGGGGGGGGGGTCATAACATGAGTCAGGACGATGGGACAGCAGCTTGGTGCTGCACGAGAATGATGTCCCTGATATGAATAATGACAAAGGTGAGGGTGGCTGATCCAGATCCAGATCCAGATCCAGATCCAGATCCAGATCCAGATCCAGCCTGAACTGAGACCAACTTAAATCAGTTGTTTTTATCATTTGAAACTGACCTAGAATCAGTCTGGTGTTTGAAGTGCTTCCAGGACTCGAGCACCGACTCGTGTTGTTTACATGTGATGGTGTTTTCTTTTACTTCATCTTATTTTAGATGGGAGGGTTTGTGATGTCCGGCTTTCAATCTTATTTAAACTGAGAGATCTGTTTGTTTTTTTAAATGTATGAGTGATCATTTGTTTGTGTTTTCATACTTGAATATGTAATAAAAGTCCATCTTTAATGTGAAGCTCTTTTGTATTTATTGTGTGTGTGTGTGTGGTAGGTAACATCCCAGGAGATCAATCAATCAAATGTTATTTGTATAGCCCATATTCACAAATCACAGTTTGTCTCATAGAGCTTTAACATGGTGAGACGTCCTCTGTCCTTCACCCTCAACAAGAGTCAGGACAAACTACTAAAAACCATATAACAGGTACAAATACACAGAAACCTCAGAGACACATGTGAGGACCCGTCTCCCAGGACGGACACAAGTCAACAGAGGTCAAGTGAAGGAGACATCATCAGATTAAAGTTGTTAGCAGCATTGATGAGGGTAGACATCTTGAAGGATAACTTCAACACTATATGTCAATCAGTCCTGATGCATCATAGTCTCTGGTCAGCAACCAGCAAGATCATGATCCACCATCCAGACCAGATCCACTATAGTCCACAGTCATCTGACTGGCTACTGGTTTGTATGGTAGAATGATGAAAACCATGTGGACCACCCAGTAGATCAGACATCAGTACCTCTATGTCTTTTTAGACTAAACGCTTCTTATTTTAAAACATAGAACAAGTAACGTTCTGCTGCACTAATTAGCTCTAACTATAAGCTTTATCAAAGAGGAAGGTTTTGAGTCTACTCTTAAACGAACAGATGGTGACTGCCTCCTGAACTGAAGGTGGTAGATTATTCCACAGCCGAGGAGCTTGATGCTGAAAGCTCTGGCTCCTCCTCTACTTTTAAAGACTTCAGGGTCTAGTGGGTTGATAAGGTACTAACAGCTCTTTAAGGTAAAATGGCGTCAGTATTATTCAGGGCCTTGAAGGTGAGGAGGAGAATTCTATTCTAGATTTAACCAGAAGCCAGTGTAGAGATGCTAACACAGGAGAGATAAGACACAGTCTCATGCTGAAGGCCTCTTCAAGCTCCTGGTGGTGGGAGACACATCCAGTCAGATTTGTGGCTCTAATGTCATCTGAACAGTTTCACGAGCAGAAATAGTATGCATAAGCAGAGATGATATTTAGTGTGGTATAATGGTAAAAGGTTCCATTACAGCCCTTAAAGGGTGTTGACACAGAATAGGTTGTTGACTTTTCCTCTTTGATAAAACTCGTAAATAATGACACAAAACATCAAATAAAATGAGGTGAAGCAGGAAATTATATTTTTCTTTTGTTACATTTTTATACATTTTTTTCTTTAAAAAAATAGTTTATTGAAGTCAATAACACTTTTCAGTTCAATTTGAACATGTCAGTCATTGATGATTATAGATTCAAGTTGACCGTTTCACTAGGAGCAGAATATGAAACTGTCTCTGTCTGCCTCACACATCTCTGTTTATAGATGAACACAGCACCAGTGATGACAGTGATGAGAGCAAGGCCAGCGAAGACACAGAGTCCAACCCTCTCAAGCCAGTCGACAGTGAGGGAGATTGAGTCGGGGTTCACTGGATCTGGACAAAGTGGAAATTCATGAATTATTGTGACTTTCAGAGGACTGATGTCTATGAAGGTGTGAATTATTCTCTTCATTATCTCAATCACACCTGGTGTGGTTCTACCATAACCGTGAACTGAAACTCTCTCTACTCACCTCTTGTTTTATTTTCTCTCTGCTCCAAGAGACGAGTACAGTTCACTGTCAAACAGAGAAATCTGATTAATCTGTTCATATGTTAAAGATTAGACTGTTTATTAACTGTTCCAGTATTTCTCACCTGGGCAGTTGGTCATCACCTGGACAAGAAGACAAGGGACAGTGTAAAGTTAAAGAGAGTCGTGTCTCATTGACTTGCTCCTACAACCCGTCCTCTCGATCTGAGGAATGTGATTCTGATATTAAAGCTGTTCTTTACCCCTGAGCAGTCTGCTGTGTGGAGCAGGAGGTCGGAGCAGGTCTTCATGGTGATGGACTG
Source organism: Platichthys flesus (assembly GCF_949316205.1). Taxonomy (NCBI): domain Eukaryota; kingdom Metazoa; phylum Chordata; class Actinopteri; order Pleuronectiformes; family Pleuronectidae; genus Platichthys; species Platichthys flesus. Next base: position 655,929 of record NC_084953.1, on the reverse strand, counting down.
GTTGGTCAGATCCTGCACCAGAGTCTCATTTATGTCTAGGTGGTTGGCGATGACTTTCTTCTGAAACACACACACAGACCAATCAACAGCGTGGCTCTAAAACTCTGTGGAATAATCTGTTAATGAGACCAATATGAAAACTTCAAAAAGTCACATTAGATGATGGTTTCTATCATATCCAGTGGATTTAAGAAAGTTGATTTATTGCCGAACTGTTGAATCAGCTTTGTTTTTAGCAGAGTGTTCTAAACAAACTGAGTGAAGGTCAAAAGGTCAAAATGGGTCGGAGCTTGTTAAAGACTGTCACTGATGTGCAGGACTCACATGGACGTCCGCCCAGCTGAAATCACAGCTGGGGTCGGGTGGCTCAGACAGCTCGTACTTGAAGGATCCATCCAGCTGCTTTGTGACGCTACAGTTCAGATGTGAGGAAACCAGAAGAAGCTGAGACATCACCAGAGCAGCAACTCCTGAAAACCAATCACAAGGTCACAGACAATTCAGTCAGGGACACAGCTTCACAAGAACGTGATGTCACCAAATGAAACCAGCTACAAGGTCTGAAACAGACGAAGAAGACATGAGCCCTGGAGACAGTTCAGGAGAAGTTCAGGATGATTATTAATGTGTTTGACCTTCAGATTCTCATCGTCCATGAATGTTTGTTCCTGAGGTATTGATGAGGTCAACCTTCGACTCTTGACCACCATATTGTAATCTGGTCCTGAGTCCAAGTGAACACGTTTGATTCCCTGGAGGTGTTCCTCACAGCGACCTCCACCTTTGACCACCGTTACCTAATCAGGTCATCGTTGAGTCTTCTCTCTGCAGGCGTCCATTGCAGTGGTGCTCCCACACCACTCACTGATGCAGCTGGTCAAGATGCCCTCAATGATGCAGCTGTAAAAGTTTTTGAGGATCTTTGGTTCCTTCGGAGCTGCTCCACCTGGAGTCCACGGATGAGCAGTGGCCGATGAGTCCTCTCCTTTCTCTCGTCCACCATCACGGCCTCGGTCTTGTCCGTGTTGAGGGTGAGATGGTTCTCTTCACACCAGTCACCAGACCGGCCACCTCACGTCCATACGCTGTTTCCACGCCACGGGGGATAAGTCCAATGTCCTCAGCACATTTCAACACAGTCGTATGAATGTAGGGCTGCAGCTATCTATTATTATTCTATTCATTAATCTAATGATAATATTTCTATTACTCGATTAATCCAAAGATTTTTTTTATTACTCGAATTGTATAATAAGGAATTTATCAAATAAATTTTTTTTAAACTTTTTGTAGTTATTTAATAATCTTCTAATTTGTCTTTTACAGTCACATATCTCTCCAAAATAAAATTTGAACAAGAGCATGTTCCATTCAAGAAGAGGTTATATATCAATCTACACTGTCGACCAACAAAATAAATGAAAACCAAAGTAAAACTGAAGTCAGTTTCTGGAGGAATATTAAAACACTGTAAATTCAAGTTTAACAATCTCTCATAAAAGTCATCCTGAAGCAGCCTAGCAGTTGTGTCAATATCATGAAGTCAAATACAGACAAATAACAAATATAATAAGGTATGTATAATTCAATAGCATTTCAATAATGATTTTTATTAATGTTCACACTGAACTGAAGCTGACTCTAATAATAAAATGTATAAAATTTAATTTAATAATAAATAAAACAATGTTTGCCTAAAAAATAAAGAGCTTTTAAAAAAGTCATCTTAAAATAAAGTGCTTAATTTCACCAGTGTTCACCACAAAGCTGTTAAATGTTCTAGTTCCAGTTCTGACAGACGTCGGCCTCCCAGTGAGGAAACCTGCCAGCCAGTCACAGAGTGGAGTTGAACTGGTTCCTGTTCTTCAGCTCACTGACTCAACACAGTCTCATTGTCTGAATGTGTAACAGCAACAGAAATGCAGCTCAATCAAATCTTATTTTAATAGATCATTCTGTGACCTCCTCTGTTCTTCACCCTCACATAGAAAGAGGAAAGAGGAAGCTGCAGGTTCCAGACACTTCACCTCAATCCATTTCACATCTTTAACCAATACTTAAAAATGATTAATAACAATAAATCATCCACTGAATGATGCTGCTACATGTTCCTCTGCCAGCCAGACACATAATGATATGAACAACATTGATGAGAACGTGTGTGTTAGTGTGTTAGTGTGTTAGTGTGATCCTCAATGTTTAAAGAGTATGTGACAGTTGTGTGATCAGTGAAAGTTCATGTGTGCAGCACCTGAGGTTTGTGAACGTACCTAGAAGGATCCATCCAGCAACACACATCTCTCTACTGGATCCTCAGGTCTGGACTCTTCGGGTTGGAGTCTTGAAATAAAATGTCAGTGGACACGTGGCTTTTGCCACGTGTCCACTGACCCCACTTCCCTCACGTCATTCAAACGCGACGATGGCACGATGGGACATCAGGCTCATTGAGTTCCTATGAGGCGGTATGAGCCCTCGTACTGCATGCCGCCTCTGAGAACCGGGCCGTGACGTATTTGCATCCGTGACATATTTGCATATTTGCACTACTGTTTATTTTCTCCTCAGCTGTTTATATATATATTTATATATATCCTCCACAAAGAATGAAGATAAGTGAGAGTGTAAAGACAACAAAAACCTTGTGATGTCACCTCACACATCAACACTGTCACATGTCCCGTTCCATGTTAAACACAAGGTGAAAGAACTACACACAAACACTGAAGTTACGATCTTCACAGCGTCACATGACGCTATAGTTTGGATGTGAGGAAACCAGAGGAAGCTGAAACACCCACAGAGCAGAAACTCCTGAAAACCAATCACAAGGTCACAGACACTTCAGTCAGGGACACAGCTTCACAAGGACGTGATGTCACCAAATGAAACCAGCTACAAGGTCTGAAACAGACGAAGAAGACATGAGCCCTGGAGACAGTTCAGGAGAAGTTCAGTCACATAAGTAGAGGATGATTATTAATCTGCAGTCTTATGAGTTATCAACTGTCCACTTGGGTCTTGGGTCAGAGGTCAAGTCCACAGGGTTAAGACATGAAGACAGACTGAAGTGGACAGGTTAGGAGACGAGAGACAAGGACGAGGATATGAAATGTACGATTCTGCTGCAAAGGAGGAACGGATCTCACTGGTAAAACTCTGATGCACTGGTTTAACTGAACTATCCCAGTATGCCTGTATAACTGAACCATCAACAGACACAATGGTTCCTACTGGTGTTTTAATCAGGGCCGGCCCTGGTAAAGTTGGAGAGATCTCCGATTGTCAACTCCAGGAGAACAGCAGGGAAATGAAAAGTATAGGATTCATATAGGTGCTGCGTCATTTCCTGTTTTCTTGCCACTGGTGGTGGTCGCTCTGCGAATTAGCTCCGCTGCTAAACACAACTGATTCCCTGTAGCACTACGGCTAAAATCACCGGTCTGTAGTTAAACACTCGCACATACCAACCCTTATTCTATCGTGCTTAGTGATTCTGTGTTCTGTCTGAGCTCACCCTCGTAGCTCTATAGCAGCGATGTCTTCTCTCTCTCCCTGTTGCTCTACTGCTCTCTCTTGCTCCGAGTGTCTAATGTTTACCTACTCCTCTGCCTCCCTTAACAGTAGTGGTACATGTAATAAATGTAGTGTGTTGATAGCGATGGAGGCGAGGCTTAGCGACTTAGAAGCTCGGCTCAGCAGCTTAGAAACTCCGTTAGCTGTAGTTAGCCGGCTCCCGCTAGCCGCGGAGCCACCTAGCTTAGCACGTAGCTTAGCCTTAACGAGCAGTCCCCAGACTAGTCCCGTGCAGCCGGGAGCCCAGGGCAGCTGGGTGACGTTCCAGAGGGGGCATAGTGCTAGACTTAGAAAGCCCACGATTAAAGAGCCACCAGCTCACGTTTCAAATAGATTCTCTCCACTCAGCGAGGCACCCGCTGATAAACAAACTCTGATTATTGGCGACTCGGTTCTGAGAAACGTCAGGTTAGCGACACCAGCGACCATAGTTAATTGTATCCCAGGGGCCAGAGCCGGCGACATCGAATCTAAACTTAAGTTAATGGCTAAATCTAAAAAAGGTAAATACAATAAAATCGTAATTCACGTCGGCAGCAACGACTCCCGGCTTCGTATGTCGGAGGTCACTAAATTGAATGTTGAGTCGGTGTGTGCTTTTGCTAAAACGATGTCGGACACAGTAGTTTTCTCTGGCCCGCTCCCTAACACAACAGGTGATGACATGTTTAGCCGCATGTTGTCTTTTAACCGCTGGCTGTCGAGGTGGTGTCCTGTAAACGGCGTGGGCTTTATAGATAATTGGCTAACTTTTTTGAGAAAACCTGGTCTTGTTAGGAGAGACGGCGTCCATCCCACTTGGGATGGAGCAGCTCTCTTATCTAGGAATATTACTAAGTCTATAACATGACAACCCATAGTTGGGACCAGGAAGCAGAGCTGCAGTGCTAAACACTTCTCTGCGCTCCCTCTGGATCAGTCACAAAACCCCATAGAGATTGTGTCTGTTCACCGTCCGATTAAATTATTGAAATTAAACAATAACAGAGCGAGAACTCCACACAAAAATTTAATACAAATTAAAACAACCTCTGAAACAATACAGGAAACCCAGACTTTTAAATGTGGTCTTTTAAACATTAGATCACTGGAAAAAAAGGCTCTTTTAGTTAATGAAATAGTCTCTGATTACAACATAGATTTATTGTCCCTCACTGAGACGTGGCTGCATCCTGATGATTATGTCAGTCTAAATGAATCTACTCGCCCCAGTCATATCAATTCACAGGTTCCTAGAGAAATTGGGCGAGGAGGTGGAGTTGCTGCTATTTTTAACTCCAGTCTATCAATTAATCCTAAACCTAAACTCAGCTACAAGTCATTTGAATGTCTGGTTCTTAGTCTTCCACGCCAATCAAGGAACCACCAACAGCCAATCATATTTGCCGTAGTTTACCGTGCTCCCAGGGCTTATACTGAATTTTTAAAGGAATTCCCTGAGTTTTTATCAAACTTAGTCCTAAAGACCGATAAAATTATTATTGTTGGTGACTTTAATATTCATGTTGATAATAATAAAGATTGCCTTAGCGTAGCATTTATTTCAATACTAGACTCTATTGGTTTCAGTCAGTGTGTGCACAAACCTACTCATTGTGGTAACCACACACTTGACCTTGTATTATCGTACGGTGTCGCAATTGAAAATTTAACAGTACTTCCGCGCAATCCAGTTCTATCAGACCATAATTTAATAACCTTTGATTTTTCAATAACTGAATATATGCCACTAATAAAAAATTCATTTTCTAGATGTCTACCTGATAGTGCTGTAGCTAAATTTAAGGAAATAATCCCAATTACATTTAAACCCGTATTAGCAGTAGATATAAACAACAAATTCTTTAAAACCCTGAGCTCCATTGAGATCGACCACCTCGTCGATAGCTCTGCAGACTCATTACGATTAACATTAGACTCAATAGCGCCTCTAAAAAAGAAAAATGTCAAACATAGTAAATTAGCTCCGTGGTATAATTCCCAGACAAATGAGTTAAAACAATTATCAAGAAAACTAGAAAGGAAGTGGCGCTCCAGCAACAATGTTGAAAACCTCATAGACTGGAAGAATAGTGTTAAAGAATATAAAAAGGCTCTCCACAAAGTAAGAGCCGCCTACTATTCAAAACTAATAGAAGAGAATAAAAATAACCCCAGGTTTCTCTTCTGCACTGTAGCCAGGCTGACAGAGAGTCACACCTCCACCGAACCCAGTATTCCTCCATCCCTAAATAGCAATATCTTTATGACCTTTTTTAATGATAAAATTCAAACTATTAGAAATAAAATCAACCATCTCCTGCCCTCAATTGGCACTAATACCCTCCCAACAACAGAGATCTCAGAAACAGCTGAGAATCCTACCCATTACTTAGACAGCTTCTCTCTGATCACCCGTGATCAGTTTACCAAATTAATCTCAGGTTCTAAACCAACAACCTGTATCTTAGATCCCATTCCTACCAAATTTCTTAAAGACATTCTGCCCCTAATTGATAGTTCGTTAGTTAACATTATCAATCTGTCATTATCATCAGGTTATGTACCACAGTCTTTTAAAATAGCTGTCATCAAACCCCTACTCAAAAAACCCACCCTAGACCCAGAGGTTTTAGCCAATTACAGACCAATATCTAACCTCTCCTTCATTTCTAAAATCTTAGAAAAAGTGGTAGCCAATCAGCTGTGTGAGTTTCTCCAGGAAAATAATATATATGAAGACTTTCAATCGGGGTTTAGAGCCAATCACAGTACAGAGACAGCCTTGGCAAAAGTCACTAATGACCTTTTAATAGCCTCAGATCAGGGACTTGTGTCTGTCCTCGTTCTGTTAGATCTCAGTGCAGCATTCGACACAATTGACCATCAAATTTTATTACAAAGACTAAAACAGTTAATTAACATTAATGGAACCGCCCTTAACTGGTTTAAATCGTATTTTTCTGATCGCTCCCAATTTGTGCAAATTAATGATGAGTCATCTGTGCGCACCAAAGTTAATCATGGTGTTCCACAGGGCTCTGTGCTCGGCCCAATTTTATTCTCATTATATATGCTTCCACTAGGAAACATTATCAGGACACACTCGGTAAATTTCCACTGCTATGCGGATGACACCCAGTTATATTTGTCAATAAAACCTGAACAAAGTAATCAATTAACTAAACTTCGAACATGTCTCAAGGACATAAAAACCTGGATGACCCGAGAGTTTCTCTTATTAAACTCAGACAAAACAGAGGTTATAATACTTGGCCCCAAACACCTTAGAGATGCATTATCTAATGATATAGCTGCGCTAGACGACATTGCCCTTGCTTCCAATGAAACAGTCAGGAACTTGGGAGTGATCTTCGATCCTGATTTATCCTTTAATAGTCACTTAAAACAAATTTCTAGGACCGCTTTTTTCCACTTGCGTAATATTTCAAAAATTAGACATGTCCTTTCACAAAAAGATGCAGAAAAACTAGTCCACGCCTTTGTTACATCGAGACTGGACTATTGTAATTCATTATTATCAGGCTCCAGCAGGAAGTCGTTAAAGACTCTACAGTTTGTCCAAAATGCTGCAGCACGTGTCCTGACGAGAACAAAGAGAAGAGAGCACATTTCTCCAATATTAGCATCGCTACACTGGCTTCCAGTTAAATCTAGAATAGAATTTAAAATTCTCCTCCTCACCTTCAAGGCCCTTAATAATATAGCGCCTTTATACCTTAAAGAGCTGTTAATACCTTATAAACCCACTAGAGCACTCCGCTCCCAGAATTCAAGCCTACTTGTCGTCCCTAAATTCTCTAAAAGTAGAGTAGGAGCCAGAGCTTTCAGCCATCAAGCCCCTCGGCTGTGGAATAATCTACCACTTTCAGTTCGGGAGGCAGTCACCATCTGTTCGTTTAAAAGTAGGCTCAAAACCTTCCTTTTTGATAAAGCTTATAGTTAGAGCTAATTAGTGCGCCAGAACGTTACTTGTTCTATTTTATGACACATGACACACGGAGCTTCTCTTTCCAGCTTCTCCTTCCTCTTCTCCATCCCTATCCCCCTTCCCCGGAATCCCTTTGCTCTATCACCCGCAGATCCAGGGCCTCTGTGGCCGCACCATGGATTACGGTTTGTGGATCGCGCACCGGGGGTCGCGGTGTTGGATCCAGTGTGGCGGATTCTGAGTCATGTGGGCTGATCGTGGTGCTGGTGGCGGACCCTGTGTCGCGTTGGCATTGGGCACGGGCGGTGGACCAGGACCGCAGTGGTGGCTTGTGATGGGTCCTCCTGGTGGGCGGCGGTGGACGGTGACTGAGGACTGAAGTGGCGTCTGGTCTGGATGGTGGATCGTGGTCTAGATGGTTGCTGAGCATGGACTGTGCTTCATCAATGCTGCTAGAGACTTTGATTATTGATGATGTTCTCCTGCACGTGGCATCTATTGCACTTCTGTCCGTCCTGGGAGAGGGATCCCTCACATGTGGCTCTCTCTGAGGTTTCTACATATTTTTACCCTGTTAAAAGGGTTTTTTGTAGTTTTTCCTTACTCTTGCTGAGGGTTAAGGACAGAGGATGTCACACCCTGTTAAAGCCCTATGAGATGAATTGTAATTTGTGAATATGGGCTATACAAATAAAATTTGATTGATTGATTGATTGATATTTGATCATTGATATCATAGTTAGAGAGGAAGCGCAGCACAGAGAGCTACAGGGAGACTTCCTCGCCCCCTGGTGGCTGGCTGCAGTATAGGTCAGAAACCCTGCCTCCTCCATGCTAGCAGATGGGACATGGACCAAACTGAGAAAGACTCAATGCAAATAATGTTTGTGTCATGTTGTGACATGTTTACTCACACGTGAAGCTACAGCTCCCTCTCCTGGTCACAGTGAGGAGGAGCAGATCTCTGAAGTGAGTTATAGATTTTAAATTCTTTGGATGCTTCGATGTGACTCTATATAACCATTGTATATAACGCTGTGGGTGGGTGTGGTCATAACTCAACACAACCACCTACTGTAAACTGTGAGTCACTGGTGTTGAGACCCTTCTGTAAATTGTGTTCCCTTATTTAGAAAATCATATCTCCAACTCAAAAAAATAAAACCTATTTTAAATTGTAAAGAGGAAAATACTGTTTTTATTGTATCAGTACTCTAATCTGTAATAGATTACTTTATACAATTCTTCTAGTCTTTATACAAGTCTTGTTTACTAGATTACATATATGTGTGTGTTTGTTCGTGTGAATATGTGTGTCTGTCTATGTGTGCTAGTGTGTGTCTGTGTGTTGTAGCATGATGATGTCTCTCTCTCTCTGCACTAATCATTTGCTTCACCTCCTCAGTTGTGAGTCATATGGAGCAGATGTGTGTATGTCTGTGTGTCTCTCTGTTTGTCTCTGTGTTAGTGTGTGAGCAGGTGTATGCATGTTTGTGTTAGTGTGTGTCTGTGTTAGTGTGTGTATGTGTTAGTGTGTGTCTGTGTGTGACCGGGCGGAGGAGCCGCTCATTCACAGGGACGCGGCTGTGTGTTATTTTAGGAGCAGGAGGAGCTGACGGTTCGCAGACGTGTTCTCCTCATGCCTCCACCTCGCAGGGTGTGTGCGTGAAGCCGCGTGAATCTGCGTGAAGCCGCGTGAATCTGCGTGAAGAGGCTGCGTGAAGAGGCTGCGTGCGTCGGAGCTGAGACGTCTCCAGCCGCTTCACCTCAATCCGCTCTGCGCAAACAGCCGCTGATCGTCAGTGGAGAAGATCGATGCTGGGAAGACATTTGTTTTATTATCATCATTAGAACCAAATCTGCTGGAAGCGACGAGACCGAGCTGTGTCCATCCGGAGAGAGAGAGAGAGAGAGAGAGAGAGAGAGAGAGAGAGAGAGAGAGAGAGAGAGAGAGAGAGAGAGAGAGAGAGAGAGAGAGCTTCAGATCCAGCAGAGGTAAGACACTGAGCACCGTCATCACATGAATCCATCACATCCCAGTGATTCGTCACATATCTCATCACCACCTGCCTGTACTCTATATTAATATGAATATAAATATGTGTATGTAAGGGGAGCGGTGATCAGCGTCATGAGAAGGTGCCGGTGCAGCCGAGCCTCCTCTGGGCTCAGCTGCTGTGGTTCCTCAGGAATGTGTGTGTGCTCCACAGGGAGCCCTGATGAAATGTAATGAGCCATAATAAATATCATATAATCACTGAATTCAGTTGCATGTCAGTGTGTTTGTACACAGCTGTCATGTGACACTGGTCCTGTGTGTTCACTTCTATCTCGCTCACGTCTCTATTTACAGTGTGAGGCTGTGGTTGGATCATTGTGTTAGGATGTTGTGTGTCTGGCTGTCAGGGAGTTCTGTATCTGAGTTGAATGAGCTGCTTTTTATTCATATTTGATATGATTCTCTCATCTCATCTGTCCATGTTCCTGTTCTGCAGCATCACCAGCTCCATCACAGAGTTAGAGCTGCGTGTTGTGGATCATCTGGAGATGATGCTCGTTAGGATTATAAAAGCTGATTTGATTGTTGGGCCCTGCTAGCAGCTCTGGGATGGAGCTCCTGGTGACCATGTGGGAGGTCAAACTCATGGTTAAACCGTAACACTGCTGCCAGGCAACAGGACCACGGACGCTAATACCAACGTTACTGTCTGAGAGCTGCAGTGGCTAAGCTAGCAGCTAACGTACCGATAGAAACATGGTTGAAGAGCAACAGTTCCCTCAGACATGGTGGAGAACTACAAAGAAAGAGTCTCTCAGAATGAAATGACAGTATGGTAAAAAGCCATCCAATGAAAATGAACTTCAGTGGCAGCTCCAGCTGTTGAACTCTGCAGAGGTTTCAGAAAGGTCAGAGGTCATGAACAGAACCCAAGCTACAACCAGCTTGTTTACAGATGTGGCCCCTCTGTCCTTCTAGTGGCCCAACTGGCCCCTCGGCTGACAGGTGGTGGTGTAGAGACGACCAGGAACGAGCCATCATTCCACCCGGTGCGCGAGTCTGGACCTAATCTGGACCTAATCTGGACCTAATCTGGACCTAATCTGGACCTAATCTGGGCCAAAACAGGTTTGACTTTCACATCCCTGCAGCTGCTGTGGTTTGTCCCTGTTGGATTGTTGCTGCCTCTGGTTTGTCTGCCTGGTGTCTTCAGGCTCTTTAGCTGCTGGAGACTGATCCTGGTTCAGTCTGTCTGTCGAGGTCCAGGACAATGAGTTATTAGTTTGAGGGATCAACTGAGACCAGATTAACCAAACAGGTCCAAAACTAGCAGTTTGAAAACGAGTCTGTGATCTTTTCTGTGGGTTCATGTGAGGCTGGAACATTCTCCACTGGGTCTGAGGATCTGAGTGGACGAGCTGACGTTCCTCAGTGTTCTCCGTTTTGACAGTTCTGTGATTGTGCTGAAGGATTCAAGCCGTGGCTGAGGTTGGTGCTCGGGGCCTCGGCTCCTCCGTCTCATGAACAATAGATAACATGACAGGTCCTGAATGGGAAGCAGCAGCACATCGTTTTCCGTCTGACTGCATCAACTGACTGTTCTGACGAGGTGCTCAGTGATTCTCCACCTGATGGTGTCACAATGAGTCCGGGGATGACAGTGCACACGACTCCACAGGTCAGCCACGTCCACTCAGCTTGAATCATAATTCAGATTTATTCTTCCTCCCTCGGTCCCATCCATGCTAGATTGAACCCAGCAGGATCCTCAGCTCTGACTCATCCACTGACCCCACACGGCGACCTCCACCTGGCGGCAAGGTCACGCTCCGGTCTCTGGCCTCGTTTGCCTGGACGGGTGAAGTGTCATGTGATGGTGGTTTTCTGTGTTCAGCTTCTTCTGCTGAATCATACCTGACTGCAGCTCGTCCAGGGAAAACTGAAATGTCCCAGTGAGGAGGAACAGATTGGTGCAGTTTCCTTCAACTGGTAAATGCTTCAATTAAAAACCCACATAGAAATAGATTTATGCTTTTACGTGCATTTTGTTTACGACACTGATGTAACATTTAGTTTCACTGATAGATAACAGAGGCAGAGATATGAGTCAAATTCAAAGACCCCGTCTGAAAACTCACCAGCTCTCGGAATCTTCCAGCACGAGTCTGACCTCAGTGAGCTGGGCTCAGACTTGTTCATATGTTGAACAACAAAGAGCTGGTCTGAGGTCAGTGGGTCCACGCAGCTTTTACACACATGATCTGTTCACTACATCAACACCGAGGTGACGGCTGACCTGGATCTTAAAGGGAGAGTTCACCCAAAGAGGAAGTTCCCTGTTGATCTTCTCACTGAAACTGTCCCCGAGCATCAGCCTCGTCTTCTCAGATCGTGCAGTCGAGGATGAATCGACCAATCAGGAGCCCAGGCTGACCTGAGAGACAGAACCCAGGGCTGAGAGGTTCATGAAACCTGCAGCGTTCATCAGAAGAGCTGGTTCTGACCTTCACGTTCCCCTTTGGGAAGAACTGGGATGGCTCTGAAGATCCTTGGACTTTACATCTAGCGCCCCCATCAGGTCAACACTTGAATCTGTCCAATATGGAAAACCTGTAGTAACTGAGAGTGAGCTGGAGCTCTGAAATGAACGTATCCGCCTCAACTGTAAATAGAGATGGACAACATGACCGCCCCCTGGTGGCTGGCTGCACCTCCTCCATGTTAGCAGATGGACTAAACAACACAATCTACGTAGACGTTAAATAAATGTTTCTGACGTTTCAGGTCGTTCTCATCTCACCGATGTTTGCTCAGGTGTTTCCGATCAGCTTGGTTTGAATGTCACGATGACGTCATCAGCACAAGATGGCCGAGATGTGTCCACAGTGAGAGGACACTGGTTCAGATGGATGATCACATGACTCACCCTGTTTCCCTCAGATGGCGAAGGCAGATCAGCGTTTCGGCCAGCGGGACGGCTCCGACCAGAACTTTGACTACATGTTCAAGCTGCTGATCATCGGAAACAGCAGCGTGGGGAAGACGTCCTTCCTGTTCCGCTACGCCGACGACTCCTTCAGCAACTCCTTCGTCAGCACCGTGGGAATCGACTTCAAGGTGAAGACGGTGTACCGCAACGACAAGAGGATCAAGCTGCAGATCTGGGTGAGGATGGACAGTATGTTGTGTTGCCATGTGATACATTGTGTTACAGTATATTATAGTGTACCACAGTAGAAGACACGAGAGTGAAGCAGTGTCACATGATGTTCTGCTCTCGATCGACAACGAGCTGCTGAGGAAGAAAAGACCTCATCATCAGTGTGATGGTGTTGCCATGGCAGCAGCTCTCCACGCTCACTCAGTCTCTCGCTGACACACACACACACACACACACACACACACACACACACACACACACACACACACACACACACACACCCTCCCCCTCCAGGCTTCTCTGTCCCCTGCCTGGTCTCAACCCCTTCGCCCCAAGAGGTCTCTTTAATTGCCAATGAAGACAGTACTGTGTGTGTCTGTTTGTGTGTGTGTGCGTGTGTGTGTGCGTGTGTGTCTGTATATGTGTTTGTGTGTCTGTTTGTGTGTCAAATTGAAAGCACAGTGATGAGTATAAACAGACACACATCAACAATGACACAAATATATGAACGAGCTGAGTTGCACAGCCTCCATGTTGGCTACGCTAACACTGATAGCTCCTCCAGTCAGAGTGTGACAGGAATCGAACCTGTGTCCTTTCAGAAATAACGCTTCTCCAGAGCAAAGCAGGGACAAGAGATCCAGGTTTGCTTTGTTTTTATTTGTATTTCTCCTTTGATAAGATAAGATTCTTTTCACTCTTGGTGGAGTTATGAGCTTCATGGTTTTTTCTAGTTTTGCTTTATACATGAATGTTTTTAACATGAATCAACTGACCAGCTGTGCTCCTTGTTTTCAGAGTGGTCACATGGTTTCAACCTGAGCTGCTGTAGTCAAATCAAACAGTGTGAACGCTGCTTTATTAGCGTAGCTTAGCATGTCGGCCTAAGGGCTGATCCTCACTCACTGTCAACAGACCCCAGTGTCCAGAGGGTGGACACGTCTGTCCTGACAGAGACTGTAGATGTCCTCGGTCCCCAGAGGACGAAGCCCAATGATTGTGATGATCTGTCCAGGTTGTGCTTCTGGTTTCAGTTGTGATGAAGACACAACTAACTGATAGGAAGTGTAGACACACAATTCAACAGCAAGATGTTTGAAACTTGTGTTATCATGTATCGACAGGCTGTTCTGTCTGTGGTGTGTGTGTGTGAGGGGTGGGGGGGGGGTCTGAATCGATGGAGGGCGTCCGTGTCACAAGCGTCATATGTTGAAGTTGTTGGGTTCAGAATGAAACACGTGTTCAACACGTTAACACCAATCACAGGATCGGATGACACAGGATGCGTGATCTGGAACCTGGACCAATCAGCTCGGAGTTCTAATGTCTAAATATAAGTTTCTGTCTCCAGGACACGGCCGGCCAGGAGCGATACCGCACCATCACCACGGCCTACTACCGCGGCGCCATGGGCTTCATCCTCATGTATGACATCACCAACGAGGATTCCTTCAACGCCGTCCAGGACTGGTGTGTGATTGGACGAGAGCTCATTCAAATAAAGACGGGAAACTCACGTCAGATAAATCTGATGCTTAATGTTCCTGTGTGTGTGTGTGTGTGTGTGTGTGTGTGTGTGTGTGTGTCTCCAGGGCCACTCAGATTAAGACGTACTCCTGGGATAACGCCCAGGTGATCATGGTGGGCAACAAGTGCGACATGGACGAGGAGCGGGTCGTGCCCCCGGAGAAAGGAAGACATCTCTCCGAGCAGCTGGGTGAGGAGCCACTCGCTGCTCTGGATTTCAGGAGCCGAGCGAACAGAACTCATCAGCTCGTGTTTCTGACAGAACTCTGACCCGTGAGCTGAGGCTCAGAGGCTCAGAGGCTCAGGGCCGAGGAGCCTGATTCAGAACATCACTTTGTAGTTTAGTGAATCTCAGAGATAATATTTATTTCATCTTGTGTTTCTGATAAATCACTTTTTATTTTCTAAAGACTTCAATACTCATGTCAGAACCAGAAATACTACATCAAACCTCCAAACTCTGGGTACCATAAACAGCAACCTCTGCAAGGACATGGTAATGTCACCTCAGTTACTGTAGACATAGTTTTTTTAATTACTAATTTATACTTATTATCGTGTTATTATATTTATACTTATTATGTTGCATATTCTGGCCATCGTAGAATTAAGTTACAATACATTACATTATAGGCTCTTTCATCCAAAGCGACTTCCAATGAGTGCATTCAAAATCTATGAGGGGCCAGTTAGGGGTTCAGTATCTTGCCCAAGGACACTTCGGCATGTAGATGGGGAAGAATGAGGATTGAACCGACAACCTTCTTGTTGGGGGACGACCACTCTACCCCCTAGGCCACACCGCCCCGGTTTGTTATATAAATAGATATTATTGTTTCATATATTGTTATAACTAAACTTTTCCTTCTAAAGCCTGTTATCTCATATTATATTATATTATATATATTATAGATACATAATACTTTTTTTAAATAGAAAAATGTGTATTATTATGTGTATGTAGGTTTCTTGTGTACATAGCACTCGTGAGAGAAGAACCACGTGTTCCACTCACAACCCGTCAGGAGTCAGGGTTCCAGAGAGAGCTGTGGGAACTTCAACTGGATTCTGACTAAAACCTGTAAGAACCAGTGCGACCCCCCCCCCCCCCCCAGGAGAGAAGGAGGTCACCTCAGCTTGTGTGCACAGAGAGACACCACGAGACAGCTCAGACAAGCTCCCTGTGTCCCAGGGCCAAGGAGACGTTTCAATTACAAACTGGTTTCAGCTGCTGGGAGCTGTTTCCTCACTGCACCAGAGAGATGTCCACGCCTCCGGCTGCTCGCAGCGAGAGCTGGAGTCTGGATCTGATAGAAGTCCTTCAGGGATTTAGATATTTGTGAAGTGGGAAGAAAACCCTGAAGACAGCAACCACACCCTGGTGACACCACACCCAGCCCCGTCCACTTTAATGGATCTGATCCATAAGCCCTGCTCAAGAAAACGACTTCATTTCCCTTTAAGTCACAGAAATGTAAATAAACTAGTAACAAAACACGATCTCTGTTTTACACCAAAAGTCAAACTGTTAAGAACAGGTTGGACTTCCTGTTGGCAGAAGAAGAGCTCTCTCCAGAGCAGCATGTTCACCCAGGGGTCACGGTTCTGTCACTGCCGATCGGAGCCAATCAAAACCTTTCCCTCTAATCAGAAGCTTGACCCATAAGTGAACAATGATCGACTCATTCACATCGCAGACGAAAGACGTTGGTGGAAAAGGGGCTTCTGGGAAAAGGTTTGAAAAGTTAGTTTAGGAACTAACCCTGACTTCCTGTTTGCTCCGCAGGCTTCGAGTACTTCGAGGCGAGTGCGAAGGAGAACATCAACGTGCGGCAGGTGTTCGAGCGCCTGGTGGACATCATCTGCGTGAAGATGTCGGAGCGCGTGGACGTGGAGGTGCCCACGGCCGCCGGCGCCAAGACCACCAGACTGACCGACAAGCCGGCCCAGCTGCCTCAGAAGTGCTGCTGATCGTCTGTGGCCTGTCGCCTCCCCTCTGCCAACCACCCCCCCCCCCCCCCCCCCCCGCCCCCTCCAGAAAAAAAAAATACAAATACAGCTCAACTATCGTCACATTCCTCAAAACACTCTCTGCTTCGGTCCATGTCTGTGAGCGGTCAATTGTCCCCACTGCGTTTCTATCGGCTCGCCAGTCCCCCCCCGTCCCCCCCGTCCCTGAGTGTCTGCAATCGACCTCACACAGACACACAACGACTCCAAACAAAACCTGATTTGTTGTGTTTGAAAAGCTTAAAGATTGATTACGCTCCCGTGACGACACGCAAGTTCCAGCTGTGAATAGAAACTGAAGGTGAGGTTCAAGGCCCGGTCGCCTCAGTTCCCAGAAAACCTAGCGGAATGCTCACGTTGCTATAGGCTAGTTCATTGAAGCTAACACGCGTCCTCATTAAAGAGGTTGAGCAGAAGACTCAACCTCTCACGTCGGTTCCACACTTTGATCATGACTCCTTCAGAATCTGTCGGAGCGCCGGCTCCACAGGTCATCACGGCACTGACCCCCCCCCCCCTGCAGCTGCTCACGATCACAGGTTCACAGGTCGCAGTCGTTCCCCGAGTCGTCCGCTGCTTCTCAGATCGCTGGTGATAGTCGGTCCACTCTACTTCAACATGCCTTTAACTGTTACTGGTCTTACTCAGAGCTGGGTTCTGGCTTCAGGGCTCCACCACCACAGCTCTCCAGCAGGGCTGCAGCTGAGATCATGTGAGTCCGTGGGAGGAGGGGGTCGAGTCCCAGTCTGGTCCAGTCTGAGATGCTCCTGCACAGTGGTTCTGCACCAACAGTTGAGATGATTGTGCCTATTGTGATGTTTTAACAGGGTTCCTGCAGATTGTTATCAGGTCGACAGATGAGACAAATCAATATCCCACAGTATTTGTACTGGAACCACAGTAACAGCGTTTGAGTTGCACTATTCATGAAGAAGCATGAAGTGAACGAGGGAAACAGCTTCACTGGTGAGACACCAGAGACCGACCACAGCACAATGTGACCATGAAACCAGTGAATTTACATAAACAAACATAAATGAAAAGAAGCACAATGAATTCACCAAAGACCAAATAGGAGACTTTTCCTTGTAACTATGGAACCAGTCATATCTCTGACAAGAGTCAAATCATTTAATCATAAGCTTAGTAATAAATCATAAGTCGTGAATACAACTAATCTATAAGTAACACTCACGGTTTCTTCATCAGGACATTAATCAAGTGTTATGAACTTAATATTCTCTTACCTGTGTGCGGCTGGTTTTACTGGAGGACACCTGCAGGGGGCACCAGAGACCCAGACCCTCAGTGAACGTGACATAAACATCAGAAAAAACTGAGCTTATTGTTTTGTCTCGATTGTTCTGAGAGGAGCAGTGATTAGTAAATTCCTTCACCAGCTCATACGACAAAACCTTTAGTTTGTCTTCAAATCAATTCCACAGATTCTTCAGTCTCCACTGGTTGTGGAAATGTGATCAGTTAGTAAATTCTGTTCAAGTTCAATCTGTGACTCTAGTTTTTAAAACCTGCAACTTATTCCTCATTAAGTGTTTGTTCAAATAACACAAACACACAAATGATTGTTCCAGTGATTTATGGTCAGTCGGCGGCGGCAGGAAGCGGTTCCTCAAACCTGGATCTAAAATCTCTTTTGCTGTCTCTGGCTCTTGTGGTTTTGTAAATTGACAAACTTCTATGTAAAGTTTTCTGGTGTTTCCCGAGAATAAATAACGTTCCAGTGATCTGGTCCCAGGTCGAACCCTCTCGACTTCATGGTGGCTCACCGCTTGTGCACCGAACGACACAACCCGACGCCTGGTGGTGTTTTATACTCACACACGGTTCTCTCCTTCCCCGTTAGCAGGTGTTGTCACGTAGCCGTCATGTGTGCAGTGTTTCCTACATGGACGTAGTGTGTGTGTGTGTGTGTGTGTGTGTGTGTGTATGATGTGTGTGTGATATTATAGCCAACGTTCTATTGTGGCATATGGTAATGATATTTATTGCGTGTTCAGTTGTAAGGGTTTTTGTGTTTGTGTACAGTAGCTTTGATGGAAGTGTGATATTTTGATAATGTCATGTCAGCGGAGAAATAGTGTGCGTGCACATGAACGAGATTTTGGAGGGAAAAAAATTGCATTTATTATTCGATATTAAAAAACGATATCCTGCCAAATTGTTTGATAGCTCCCACAGCGCACGTTTCTGTGTGTGACTCACAAACATGACTTCATAGCGATAAAAACATACAATAATATTGACATTGTCTTCATATGATTATTTTTAAGTGAATGTGTAAATGATAGAATTAGAAAGTATAATGGTGTTGTATGAATTTATGAATTTATTTTTATGCTGTGTATACCATGGACAAATTATATATAGAGTTTATGTAAACCTGTTGTCTTACAGTTCACTCCTCTACGGGGAGAAGCACAAAGTGATTGTACAAAATATTGTGAATGTTTGTATATTATAGATGCAATTTAGTATAATAAAAGTCACAATCTTAATAACGTGTCTGGTCTTTATGTCTCCATGACAGCGACACCCAGAGGCCGGAGACGTTTTGACTTCAGGTTGTTCATCCATCCATCTGTTGTGAACACAATATCTCAAGAATGCCTTGAGGGAATTTCTTCAAATTTGGTGCAAATGTTCAGTTTTACTCAGAGATTATCTGATTAGAATTTAGAGGTCAAAGGCCAAGGTCACTGTGACCTCACAATCCCTCTTTTAGCCTTGTGAATGCCTTATTTTGAGAAAATGTCTTCAAATTGAGCACAAATGTTAACCTAAACTCAAATATTAAATGATTCAATTTTAGTGGACAAGGGTCAAAGGTCACAGTGACCTCTGTGCTGTAGATATTGAGTCAGTCTCAGCCGTCAATCATAATAAATAACAACAAAAAACTGTTTTGAAAGCACTTATACATTTAACAAAGTACTTCCCAAACATATAAACAGAAGAATTCCAGGTAAATATATAATATATTATAAAATTGAGTCTGATTT
Source organism: Platichthys flesus (assembly GCF_949316205.1). Classification (NCBI taxonomy): domain Eukaryota; kingdom Metazoa; phylum Chordata; class Actinopteri; order Pleuronectiformes; family Pleuronectidae; genus Platichthys; species Platichthys flesus. The sequence goes on along the minus strand of NC_084953.1, from coordinate 636,706 downwards.
GAAAGAGGCTGAGGTTGCGCTACAACACCACAGCAGCAGGGGGCGGTAACGCTCCGTCTGGCTGCGATGAAAAACAGAGAAGAAGATATGGACCAATCAGACGCGCTGTGAGAGAGTGATTGACGCGCTGTCAGCCAATCACTGGCTTTGTTTTGGCTAACGGGGTTATGCTAGGCTGCCGCTGCGGATGTGACTCTTCAAACTGCAGCAGCGCGGAAGACGGTCACAGGTGAGAAGCTTTGATCCGGATCCACTGGAACCAGTTCACACTGAACCAGTTCACACTGAACCAGTACCCGCGTCTCCTTCTGAGGCCGTGGGACCCGAGGAGCCACAGACCCGGTTCAACCGGCCGCAGCTCAGCCGCTGGGATGTGGCTCAGAACCACAGGATTAGCCAGAGCTAATGTCCGGCTAACCGGGTCAACTACCAGGTCAACTACCAGGTCAACTACCAGGTTAACTACCGGGTTAACCACCGGGTTAACTACCGGGTTAACCACCGGGTTAACCACCGGGTTAAATACCAGGTTAAACCGTCTAACTCAGGCACTGACTATACTCCGGAATACTTGACGTTAACGCGACAGTTTAAATCCGGTGTTTACTTCCGGGCGGACGGTTCACACTGTGACACCAGACTTCATCTCGATCCAACAACATCACGTGTCAGGTCGGTTCCGAAGGAGTAGAGGACCTGAAGCTCTGCTGGCTCCTCTGTCCTCAGGGACACACTCAGTATGTCCTCATGTGTCCCCCGGTCACTGGACAGGTCCTCACTCTGCACATGCTTCCTGCTTTACACAGTTTACAGAAGTTTAATTACATTCATGTTCATTATATTCATCACACGTTAGTGTTATTACTTACTGATGTGATACTGCACATTTCCCCAATGTGGGACCAATAAAGGATTGTCTTATCTCAACTTATCTCAACTTATCTTATCTTTACTTATCTTACTTTTCTTATCTTAACTTATCTTTCTTTTATTAACTTATCTTAACCTAACTTAACTTATCTTACTTTTCTTAACTTATCTTAACTTATCTTATCATCTTACTTTTCTTAACTTATCTTAACTTAACTTATCATAACTTAAGTGACTTCCTGTCAATCAGCTGAAAGATTATCGACTACTCTTTTGGGGTTTGGACATTTGTCTCCAGCTGAGTGGACGCTGCTTGATAAGATGTGTCGCATTGTCGTGGGGGGGCGGGGGGGCGACGACCAGAAAAAAAAGATGGACGCTCAGAGTCCGACTCAATGTTTGAAGAGCCCTGCTGTCGTGTCCACATACTTCTGGCCACATAGAGTTCCTGTAATACACATTATTGGACATGTTTTCTGCAGAATCCAGTCGTGGCTGAATGATCTGCAATATTTATACTCATGAACATTCATGTTGTTCTTCATGTCGCTCCAGACGATTCTAAGAAAATGCCTCAGACCAACAAGTCGCAGAGCGGGGGCTGTGTGCCAGGACAGGCATCTGCCCCGGACCAGGGCGAGCCGCCACCGGCCTCAGCAGACGCCAGGGCCCAGGTGGCTGCTGGCGAAGGAGGCGCAGGAGTCGGTGCAGGAGACGAGGGAGACGCGGAGATCATCAAATCACCCAGTGACCCAAAGAAATACAGGTGGGAGAAGGAGGGGTCTGGTTTGAATGTGAGCAGACAGCTGCACATGAGACGCTGACTCACTAAAGGAAACTGACATTTGGATGAGGTGGATTTCTCAAATCTTAAAGGAAGGGGATCATAATGAATGAACACTAGTTCACAGACCTGTCAGCCAATCACTGATTAAGTTCATTCATTCGTTAATATCTTCAGATAAGTCACTTTAGTATCTCATCACATTGACAGGTGAGAATCCAGAGATTTGTTGGTACCTTTAATGATCACTTTGATTATCAGAATAAAAGCTGAACATTGTTTCTGAGGGTCGACTTATGGATGAGAGGACTGATCGTTGACCTGGACTGATCAGTGCTTGTTGATCTCTTTTCTCTGCAGGTACATCGAGCTGACTAACGGCCTCCGAGCTCTCCTGATCTCCGACTTCAGTGGGTCCGACTCGAAGGGCTGTGGTGAAGACGGAGAGGACATGGCTGAGGCTGAGGCCCAGGGCGAGGAGGAAGAGGAAGATGAAAGGGATTCCGGTGAGGGCTCAGAGGAGGACGAGGAGGAGGACGAAGAGGCAGAGGAGGACAGCGACTTTGAGGAGCTGGACGAGGAGAGCGCAGGGAAGAAGAAAGGGAGCTCTGAGAAACAGGTAGTGGATGTGATTCCCTAATCCATACTTAAATCTAAATATCACAAACTAACAAACCAATCAGGGCAGAGTTTGAAATTCAACTCCTTCTGTGGGATAGAATCACTGTTTCTCTCAATCGAGTCTTGAACTAAGAACAATCGGACTCATTAACAAAGCTTTGTTGGAGTCTCTGTTAATCATGTTGTCATTGGACTTTATTGGTCACATGAAGAACACTTGATCATCTCCATTGCAGAGTTGTCGTTCATATCCCTCAGTGGTCTGGTGGATGCTGATTTAGTGTGTGTTGTGTTATTGTGTGTGCCTCCAGGCTGCAGCTGCTCTGTGCATCAGTGTGGGGAGCTTCAGTGACCCGGAAGACCTGCCCGGCCTCGCCCACTTCCTGGAACACAGTGAGTTCAGGCAGAAAAGACACTGTGGGGCAGTCAGGGAATAAAAAGTAAAGTGTGAGATCAGCGAAATTAACTCAGCAGAGAAAGAGGGAAACTTAAAACAATACATCCTCCATGATGGTGACCTTTGAAGTTCAGTAGCGATCCTTTTCCTCAGTGAGTTCCGTATTAAGACACCAGGAGGCGCAGTTGTCGACTAAAGGTCCAGTAATACACGCACAAGCTCTGACCAACACAGGAGTGTGTTGACATCCAGTAAACGTCTGTTCACTGGATGTCAAGTTTCCTTGAAAAGCTGAGAATCTCCTGATCCTGAAAGAATCTAAAGTCTTGATGCTTGAAAAGTTATTTCACGTTTTGTGAGAAATGACGAACTGCTCCTGAGAACTTGTCCTGTGTCCTTTACTGGATTCATCCTCTTAGTATCTTCTCTTTTCCCTGATGTCCAGTGGTGTTTATGGGCAGTGAGAAGTATCCAGCAGAGAACGGCTTTGACGCCTTCTTGAAGAAGCACGGAGGAAGTGACAACGCCTCCACCGACTGTGAGAGAACCATCTTTCAGTTCGATGTGCAGAGGAAGTACTTCAGAGAGGCGCTGGACAGGTGAGGCAGGAACCACGACTTCTGTGACCTCGCTTTCTTATTTCACCAGCAACTCACTTTAAATTCCATTTGAAGGTTTTCAGTTATTGTTGCCTTCTTATTTTGGTAAATAAAGTCTTTAATCACTTCTCTTCCTTTTTTCAATCATATCCTCACTTCGCATTGTGCAAAGTGAGGATATGAGATATTGAGTTTTCAGTTTGTTATGTATATGTTAATCAGGGAGTTGATAATATTATAAAATGATGTTGTGACGTTGCAGATGTTTGGATTTGTGAGATCAACAGTTTTGAAGATCATTAGTTTACTCCGATGAGGCTCATGAACATTACATGAAAAAATACTTTATTAATCAGTTTTCAAAATAGTTGCAGATTAATCATGTGTTGATTGAGTGTTGAGCAGAGCTGTGGGTTGTGTGTGTCCCAGGTGGGCTCAGTTCTTCATCTGTCCTCTGATGATTGAGGACGCCATCGACCGAGAGGTGGAGGCTGTGGACAGCGGTAAGTCTCTCACACAGGAACTCATGGGTCACGTGTTTGTCTTTCACATATGAAGGAGATTGTGTCAGACTTGTTCAGTAGTTGTTGTGTAATCCTGATAAACAAATGGGAGGGGCCTGAACTTCTCTCTCTCATTTCCCTGTGTCGTCAGAGTACCAGCTGGCGAGGCCGTCAGACTCTCATCGGAAGGAGATGCTGTTCGGGAGCCTCGCTAAACCTGGACACCCTATGAGCAAGTTCTGCTGGGGTGGGCACAACACACACACACACACACACACACACACACACAGTCGAACACTAGCTCTGCTGTCGTCAGTGATCATTTCACATTATTTTGTGTTTGATATCGTAGACGATGATGTAGATATGAGCTTCCGTTGTTTAAAACTAGATTCTAGATTTGAACTCGAACAGTTTCCTGCTGGTTTCTCGCTGTGTGACTCATTGTTCACCGCAGCTCAGAGGAAGCAGTCACAGCTGGAAGAAGATAAAACTCAAACATGACTTTTGTGCAGAATCACCATAAAATGTTATAAAAACTGACTCCAGGCCAGAAAGTGAAGCCGATGTGCAAGTGCCTGAAAGCTGTGTTCTCTGGATGACCAGCAGGGGGCTCCCCTCTTACATGTTATGAAACTCGTGTTCCATTCTGGTCGCTCTGAAGCTGAATCTACTCCGTTCAGAATCACACAGTTTGATTATCTGTGATGTTTAACGGATGTGTTGTTGTTCCCATCAGGTAACGCTCAGACATTAAAAGTGGAGCCCAGAGAGAAACAGATCAACACGTACCAGCGGCTCCGAGACTTCTGGAGGAGATATTACTCTGCTCACTACATGACGCTCACTGTTCAGTCCAAAGGTACGCAGCCTGTGAGCCCAGAGCCAATGCTAACATGTGAACCAGGATTGGATTTTAGCATCGTTATGATAATGTTAATATTCAACTTGACTTATGAGCAGGACACGTTAACAAAAGGTGATTTGATTCTGCAGAGACTCTGGACACTCTGGAGCAGTGGGTGAGGGAGATCTTCCTTAAAGTTCCCAACAAGTAAGACATGTGTATATATATTTAGATATAGATCTATATCTATAGATGACTATCTCCACACTTTGCACCAACTCCCATCAGTACTAAATGCAGTCTACCTCACTGTGAGCTTTAAAACAAGTATTGTAAAATAATAATAACAACAACATTACAGAAGAAGATGAACTAAATCCGGTAAGTGACTGAACTTCTGTTTGTTTCAGTCGTGAACCTCGACCGGACTTCTCTCACCTGCAGCAGCCGTTCGACACACCGGCCTTCAACAAACTCTACCGAGGTCAGACACTGCTGTGGGGAATGTTATCATTATGTCTGTTGTGGTAGAAATCATTTTTAGTTCATCATGTCAAACCAGCTCCTCACAAACGGGTGCAGAGTTTATCTTCTGGTCCGAGGGGTCAAATGAGAGTTGATCACTTTTTGAAGTGTTGCTTTTGTTTGCCTGTTTGGTTCGGACCGGTGCACTGCTCCACTTATGTTGTTAAATGTTATAAAGTCATAGTTTTTGTAGTGTTGTAATCAACAATAATTGAAAAAATTTACTTTATTTGTGTATTTAATGAACATTGTGCACTGGAAACCTGCAGCAATGTTTCAGAGGGCAGCCATAATACACATATTGATTATCTCTGTGTGTGTGTGTGTGTGTGTGTGTGTGTGTGTGTGTGTGTGTGTGTGTGTGTGTGTGTGTGTGTGTGTGTGTGTGTGTGTGTGTGTGTGTGTGTGTGTGTGTGTGTGTGTGTGTGTGTGTGTGTGTGTGTGTGTGTGTGTGTGTGTGTGTGTGTGTGTGTGTGTGTGTGTGTGTGTGTGTGTGTGTGTGTGTGTGTCGTTCAGTGATCCCTGTGAGGAAGGTTCATGCTCTGACTATCAGCTGGGCCGTCCCTCCACAGGGAAGACACTACAGGTGAGACACAGTCACAGAGTGTTTGACTTTTCCTGCTCAGATCAATTGTTCCTTCATCTGTAAAAAGAGGCTTGTGTGTTTGTGTGTGTGTTTGTGTTTCCTGTCAGAGTGAAGCCGCTTCACTACATGTCCTGGCTCATCGGACACGAAGGAACCGGGAGCATCTTGTCTCTGCTCAGGAAGAAGTGAGTCCGGATAAATAATAAATGTGTAGATAAGAAGTGTAGATAAATGCAGGACACTCACTGTACTGTGTGTGTGTGTGTGTCTTTCTGTGTCTTTGTGTGTCTGTGTTCAGGTGCTGGGCTCTGGCTCTGTTTGGAGGAAACAGTGAGACGGGCTTCGATCAAAACACTACCTACTCCATCTTCTCCATCTCTATCACCCTCACCGACCAGGGCTACCAGAACTTCTACCAGGTCCATGCACACAGACACACACACACACACACACACACACACACACAAACTAGCCTGTGAGAGGAGGAACTTTGTTTTCCTCTTGCGTTTGGAGAATACTGAGAGCCGAGTGTTTCATGATGAAAGTCTGAATGAAAAGAATGAGTAGAAATGTTGAGACTAAAAAGATGAAGATTTATTTGTTTATTTGCTTTTTAAGTATAGAAAGTGAGAAAGTGGAAATGTTAGTGTTCACAATCTTCTGTTGTGTCTCCTGAACAAAAACACTGAAACCAAAAAGACAGAATTCTGAACAACAACAACACTCAACTTCATTCTAGTGATCTTGAATGTTTCATCGTTTGTGTTATTGATGCTGGAATGTTTCGTACATGCAACATCGTAACTCTCACACATCCTCACACGTTGTTGTCTTTCTCTGCAGGTGGTCGATTTTGTGTTCCAGTATCTGAAGATGCTCCAGACTCTGGGCCCCCAGCAGAGGTCAGTCTGAGAAATAATTATATTCATATTATTCTTTAATGGTTTAGTTAGCTCCACTACAGGAACCATCTTCTCTTCATTCTGCTGCATGAGCAGTGTGTTAGTTTGCTTTGTTGCACATTGTGTGTTTAATGTGTTTCTCTCGAGTGAAGTCATTATTTGATTCTAAAGAACACATGACCACATCATGTTCTCTTTCTTAAAGGATCTATGAGGAAATTCAGAAGATAGAAGCCAATGAGTTCCACTATCAGGAGCAGGTACTGCAGGACACACACACACACACACACACACACACACACAGACACACACAGACACACACACACACACCTGTTTACAACCACATATCAACACTAATATGAGGGTTTTCCGCCTCTGTAACCATAAACATGTTCCTAATGAATATCTCAGCAGAGTTAGTAGAGTCGAGTGTTTGAACTTTTCATCAAGATGAATTATTCGCTGAGAAATCGCTGAAAACAACAGGGGGGGGGGGTCTTGTTTGTTCGTCAGCAGGATGACACACAAACTATAGAACAGATTTGATTTGGTGGAGTGCCTGTCGACCTCTGAGGGTCTTTGTGTGTTCATCAACAGACGGATCCCATCGAGTTTGTGGAGAACATCTGTGAGAACATGCAGCTGTTTCCCAAGGACGACTTCCTGACTGGGGACCAGCTCATGTTCGAGTATGACCCTCAGGTAACAGTGAGCAGAGAGATTCAGATCTGATCCACAATCTGTGTCCAGAATCACCTCTTATTTACCATGTAGACCATTCACTCTAACTTCCACCTTTTAAAAGAGTGTCTGACCTCTGACACCTGTGTGTCTGTGTGTGTGTCTGTGTGTGTCTGTGTGTGTCTGTGTGTGTGTGTGTCTGTGTGTGTGTGTGTAGGTGATCAGTGCTGCTCTGTCCCTGCTGACTCCAGACAGAGCGAACCTGCTGCTGTTGTCACCAGAAAACGAAGGTCGCTGTTCACTCAGAGAGAAATGGTTTGGAACCTGCTACAGCATGGAGGGTACGACGCACACACACACACACACACACACACACACACACACACACACACACACACACACACACACACACACACACACTGGTCCTCTCAAACACAACTTTTGAACTTGACGTGTTTCTCTGGTCTCCTCAGATATCCCAGAGACGTGGGCTCAGCGCTGGGCGACAGACTTTGAACTCAACCCTGATCTCCAGCTTCCTGCTGAGAACAAGTTCATCGGTCAGTCCATCACTTTGACTCGATCTCACAAACACCAAGTTACAGATCTCCTGTGTTACTGTGAGAAGTGTAAAAACACATTTAGATTAATTATGACACCGTGGCAGGACTAATGAGATCATTGGCTGATGTATGGTAATCAGCATTGGTCCCGAACATCTGATTGGACGGTGACCGTCTGAGTGACCTCGTGTCCTGAGTCCCATCAGGCAGCGACCAGATGTTCAACATGCTCAGTCTCTGGATTTCCTTCTGATTCTTCTTCTGCAGCGACGGACTTCGCCCTGAAGACGTTTGACTGTGCCGACACGGAGTTCCCCGTCCGGATCGTGAACAACGAGCGCGGCTGTCTGTGGTACAAGAAGGACAACAAGTTCAAGATCCCCAAAGGTGCGTCAGCCGTCTGATTGGTCGAGGAGCCGTCCGGTGAAAAGCTGAACCATCAGATGATTGGATGTGATTTCTGATGCTTCAGTAATCTCTGTGTTTCCTCCTGTTCAGGTAAATTCCTGACCACGTCTGTTTGTGTGTTTCAGCTTATATTCGTTTCAACTTGATCTCCCCGGTGATACAGAGGAGCCCGGAGAAGTGAGAGACTTCACCGTCACCACACAGCAAACACCACAAACACGCCATTTGAAATCCAACCAGTGCAAACGATGTTGTTGTTCTTCGTCCTGCAGTCTGGTTCTGTTCGACATCTTCGTCAACATCCTGGCTCACAACCTGGCGGAGCCGGCGTATGAGGCCGACGTGGCGCAGCTCGAGTACAAACTGGTGGCCAGCGAGCACGGACTGGTGATCCGGCTGAAGGGCTTCAACCACAAACTGCCGGTGAGGAGGAGCTCGCTGCGGATGATGAGGAAATATCATATTTAGATTCTTTAACCTCTGACACATCAGTTTAGTGCCGGTTCTTCAGTTTGTTCATGTGCTTAGACGTCAGAACGTGGAAACAACAAAGACACTGAACCACGTGTGTTGTCAGAAATCTGTCTCCACTAATGTTTAACACGTGAGCTGCTCAGAGACGTCTTCCTGCTCAGTGAGCGGTGAGAGATTCAAACCCGCGCCTCTTCCCTGGTCTGTGCAGCTGCTGCTGACGCTGATCGTGGATCACCTGGCGGACTTCAGCGCCGAGCCGGGCGTCTTCACCATGTTCTCAGAGCAGCTGAAGAAAACCTACTTCAACATCCTCATCAAACCGGAGCGACTCGGGAAGTACGTCACACAACCTGCTGAGGGTCGGGGGGGTGGGTGGAGCCAGGCCCAGCTGGCAATGGGCAAGAGGCGGGGTTTACCTGTCCATCACAGTAGTGACGCACACAGACGTGGTTCTGTCTGATCCAGATCACCGGGGGCCTCTCACAGCTGGTGTGTAGGTTCAGACTGAACCAGGAAGCTGAGAACTTGTCTCGGGCTGGAACCTTTGGGAACGTCCCAGTGAGAGGCTCTGGTTCCTTTGGGCAGAGCCAAGCTAATCGTTTCCCTCTGTTTCCAGTCTTTATGCTAAGCTAAGCAGCGGGCGTGGGGGAGGAACTAAACTGAACATTGAACTCTCCAGCTCGACTGTAAGAACCAACGCTCTGTCCCTCTGTCCCTCTGTCCCTCTGTCCCTCTGTCTCTCTGTCCCTCTGTCCCTCTGTCCCTCTGTCTCTCTGTCCCTCTGTCCCTATGTCTCTCTGTCCCTCTGTCTCTCTGTCCCTCTGTCCCTCTGTCCCTCTGTCTCTCTGTCTCTCTGTCTCTCTGTCCCTCTGTCCCTCTGTCTCTCTGTCCCTCTGTCTCTCTGTCCCTCTGTCCCTCTGTCCCTCTGTCCCTCTGTCCCTCTGTCCCTCTGTCCCTCTGTCTCTCTGTCCCTCTGTCCCTCTGTCTCTCTGTCCCTCTGTCCCTCTGTCTCTCTGACCCTCTGACCCTCTGTCCCTCTGTCCCTCTGTCCCTCTGTGTCTCTGTCTCTCTGTCTCTCTGTCCCTCTGTCTCTCTGTCCCTCTGTCCCTCTGTTCCTCTGTCCCTCTGTCCCTCTGACCCTCTGTCTCTCTGTCTCTCTGTCCCTCTGTCCCTCTGTCCCTCTGCCGGTCTCTCTGACCCTCTGTCCCTCTGTCCCTCTGTCCCTCTGTCCCTCTGCCGGTCTCTCTGACCCTCTGTCCCTCTGTCCCTCTGTCTCTCTGTCTCTCTGTCTCTCTGTCCCTCTGTCCCTCTGTCTCTCTGCCGGTCTCTCTGTCTCTCTGTCCCTCTGTCCCTCTGTCCCTCTGTCTCTCTGCCGGTCTCTCTGACCCTCTGTCCCTCTGTCTCTCTGTCTCTCTGTCTCTCTGTCCCTCTGTCCCTCTGTCCCTCTGCCGGTCTCTCTGTCCCTCTGTCCCTCTGTCCCTCTGTCCCTCTGTCTCTCTGTCTCTCTGTCTCTCTGTCCCTCTGTCCCTCTGTCTCTCTGCCGGTCTCTCTGTCCCTCTGTCTCTCTGTCCCTCTGTCTCTCTGTCCCTCTGCCGGTCTCTCTGACCCTCTGTCTCTCTGTCTCTCTGTCTCTCTGTCCCTCTGTCCCTCTGTCCCTCTGTCTCTCTGCCGGTCTCTCTGTCCCTCTGTCCCTCTGTCTCTCTGTCCCTCTGTCCCTCTGTCCCTCTGTCTCTCTGTCTCTCTGTCCCTCTGTCTCTCTGTCTCTCTGTCCCTCTGTCCCTCTGTCTCTCTGTCCCTCTGTCCCTCTGTCCCTCTGTCTCTCTGTCTCTCTGTCTCTCTGTCTCTCTGTCCCTCTGCCGGTCTCTCTGACCCTCTGTCTCTCTGTCTCTCTGTCTCTCTGTCCCTCTGTCTCTCTGTCCCTCTGTCTCTCTGTCCCTCTGCCGGTCTCTCTGACCCTCTGTCTCTCTGTCTCTCTGTCTCTCTGTCCCTCTGTCCCTCTGTCCCTCTGTCTCTCTGCCGGTCTCTCTGTCCCTCTGTCCCTCTGTCCCTCTGTCTCTCTGTCTCTCTGTCTCTCTGTCTCTCTGTCTCTCTGACCCTCTGTCCCTCTGTCTCTCTGTCTCTCTGTCTCTCTGTCCCTCTGTCCCTCTGTCTCTCTGCCGGTCTCTCTGACCCTCTGTCCCTCTGTCCCTCTGTCTCTCTGTCCCTCTGTCCCTCTGCAGAGACGTCCGTCTGATGATCCTGGAGCACTGTCGCTGGTCGGTCATTCAGAAGTATCAGGCCGTGGTCAAAGGTCTGACCGTGGACGACCTCCTGGCGTTTGTCGCCGGGCTGAAGGCGGAGCTGTACACTGAGGGGCTGGTGCAGGGGAACTTCACCAGCACGGTGAGACCCACACAGAACCTCACGTCACCAGTACTCCTGGTGGGGGGATGGTCCTTCTAGTTCACATCTAGTTCTGTTTTAATCTGTCGCTCGATGTTTCCTCCAGGAGTCCAGGGGCTTTCTGCAGGCCTTCACCCAGTGAGTATCCTGCTTCACATATTAATGTACTGTACATATCTTATTTATTTACATTTCATATACGCACAATACGCTGCACTCTAACTGTTTTTTGCACGTCTGGTTAGAAGCTAAACTGCATTTCGTTGTATAAGTACTTGTACTGTGCAATGACAATAAAGTTGAATCTAATCTAATCATCTAAAACTTTACATGAAAGATTTACATTCTGTTCAAGTGAGATTTCTTTCATCTGACAAAGTATTCACACAATTCTCTAAACGTCATTAAGTTACAGTGTTGAAGATGTAAAGATCCATCCATTGAGTTTATATTATTTACCAGAAGAAACAAACCTCATGATGAGGACGATAGAGAAGTTGAATTAAACATCACAGCCTGACTTGGTGTGTGTGTCCACAGGAAGCTGCAGTACCAGCCTCTGTCTGCAGAGGTCCCCGTGTTGTTCCGGGTGGTGGAGCTGCCTCAGAAGAATCATCTCTGTAAAGTCAAGTCTCTCAATAAGGGAGACGCCAACTCTGAGGTCACCGTCTACTACCAGGTGAGAAACGCTGTCCTCTTCATTTCTGTCCTGAAAGTCGTCTTCAGCTCAAAGCACAGAAAACAATCCACAGACTCAACAACTGTTTCTAGTTTGAGTCACAGATAAATTCCCAGTTGCACTGAACTTCAGCAAATACAAATTTTAAAAAGAAAGACGTCATTTTATTAAATTTGGATTAAACAGTAATATAGGCAATAGAACAAAGTATATAAAAGAAGCACTAAACAAAGAAATGAGGAACTGGATCATATTAAATGCATAGATCCATATTTAGGTGCCCTGAGGATCATCAGGTCACGTGTCTCCTCTCGTCCTGAACGGCCCTTGTTTTGTATTAAAAGTTGAATGTGTCTGTTTCAGTCGGGGCTGAAGAACCTCAGAGACCACGCCCTCATGGAGCTGATGGTGGTGAGTGTCCACACCTTTCACACTAACTCACCAGCACTAGTGACGAAGAGGAGGAGGTCACTCTTCTTCTTCTTGTGGAAGAGTTTAACTACGTCTTTAATAAAATACACCTTATGTTTCGGTCATCTGTAGAGAGCTTCACAATCAGCAGTGTCACTGTGTCTTTAATGAGGCGGGGTTTATATACACGTCACTGCTGATTGGACAACACCTCTGACACGCCCCCCGAACCAGAGGAAACGAACCTTGGGCAAAGATTTGAGCCAAAATGACGTCAACCTCGAAACTCCTCCCTCTCACTCGTCTGTTGTGCTGCTGAACAAAAGTATTGTGGGTTCCTGTCAATGTGACTTGTGTCCTCGTGTCCTAATGTCCTCGTGTCCTAATGTCCTCATGTCCTCATGTCCTCCTGTCCTCTCAGATGCACATGGAGGAGCCCTGCTTCGACTTCCTCAGGACGAAGGAGACCCTGGGGTGAGTGGTGTTTTATTTGCACTGAGTTCAACTGAGCGATGATGTTTTCTCGACCCATCCCCAACCACCCTCTGACCCCACGACCTCCAGGTACCAGGTGTACCCGACCTGCAGGAACACCTCAGGAGTGCTGGGCTTCTCCGTCACGGTGGAGACACAGGCCACCAAGTTCAGGTGAGGTGACTTTGTGAGGGTGGAGCTCCAGAGCAGGTGACCGCTCCGAGCCGTTACAGAACGTCTTCTTCTCCTCGCAGCACCGAGTTCGTGGAGGCGAAGATCGAGGAGTTCCTGGTCAGTTTCGGGGAGCGCCTGGCGAGCCTGAGCGAGGAGGCCTTCAGGACCCAGGTGACGGCTCTCATCAAGCTGAAGGAGTGCGAGGACGCTCACCTGGGGGAGGAAGTGGACCGCAACTGGTTTGAGGTGGTCACCCAGCAGTACGTCTTCAACCGGCTCAACAAGGAGGTGAGACACAGACATGTTCACACACAGGACATTCCTCTCTTGATTTCCTGTTTTAAACGTTAAACAAAATGCATCCAGAGGCTCAGGAGCTTTATTTTGTGTGTCTGTGGTTGTAACCTGCTGTGGTCTCTGTTGCAGATCGAGGTTCTGAAGCACTTCACTCAGGAGGAGCTGGTCTCCTGGTTCCTGGAGCACAGAAACACCAGCAGCAGGAAGCTCAGTGTTCACGTGAGTTGGATCTGATCTCTTCTGTGTTTGGTTCTAAATCATTTCTATATGGAACGAACACATGATCAGAAAACGAGTGTCAGTTGGTTTCAGGATCTTTCGTGTGATGATCGAAGCTCCAGAAGATGTGAGGTGGTTCTCTAACTGGTGTGTGGTCTGTCTCTGGTCAGGTGGTGGGTTTCGGGGTCGAGGAGAACGACCCCGCGGATCAGGGCGTCGCCTGCGGCTCAGACGGCTCGGACAACCCCCCCACCTCGTCCTACGGGGAAGTCAGCGAGCTGAGCTTCCTGTCGGCCTCCTCGCCGTCGCTCCAGGACGCCACGCTCATCAGCGACATCAGAGCGTTCACCTCCTCCCTCCCCCTGCACCCCTACCACAAAATCCTCAGCTAGGCCCCTCCCACTGAAGACTGACTCACTAACCATGGCGGTGACTAGCACTCGTAATCACACAGGTCAAGAGGTCGAGTTTAGGACACGAACCCAGAAACGTTTCAGAAATGTTAGTTCTCTTCTTTATGTGATGATGATGTGTTCATGTCCTGGAGGAAAATGTAGATCTGAGCTTCTTATTGATAAATCATAATTCTCACCAAGACACAACTTTCATAATCTCAAGGCTCTTTACACTTTGATGTCGAGTTCATCGGCCGTAAATAAAAATGGACGACACGCCTCCACCTCCTCCAGAATGAAGTGAAAATATCTCAGATACAAACGCTGCCATCTTGTGGTGGTGACGTCATTTACAGTCAGAGTGTAATCTGACCTCATCATCATACAACGATTCAATCTGTTAACATGGAGGTTTATCACCTGTACTGCAGCCAGCCACCAGGGGGCGATACAGAGGCTTCTTCATGTCGGCCATCTTTAGTTACAGTCTGTTGTTGAGACCTCAGTGTAAAAGTTTGAACTTTGACCTTAAACCCAAATTAAACCAAGTCTGTGACAAACCCTTATTTTAACTATTATTATTTATAATAATTTGTGGAAACTTTTAATTGAAGCGTACGTCACAGTTGAACAAATTTATGATCAAAAAGATAAACAAAGACTATCAATAAAACTTCTGACTGAAGAAGCTGGAACAAGAGTTATTAAAATATTGAAACATTAAAACGGCAGCAACGTGACGAGTGGTGGATCTGTGAAATGAGATTTTCCCAGGTGCAGTGAACGCAGCACGATGCCTCGGGTCACATGATCCCTCTGTAATGTTCACTTATTTCAATGTGTAGATCTGAACAGAAACTGATGAACTGTGTGAATCTGTTGTTGAGGCGGACGACGAGTTTGACATCAAGATAATCCCACATCTTCATTACATTTTCAGTTCAAGTGAATTTAAAAATAGCGACTGATTGTTAATTCTTTCTTTAAATGATAATAAAAAAGTGTTTGTAAAATGTTTTTAAATTATTTGTCTCACAGTTTTTAGTTATGTTTGTTTCTACAGCATCTTTATTGTGATAAGAATATGAAAACGAATGTTCAGAGCAGCGTTGTGATGTTAACTGTGAGGCTGTGAGTGTCCTCCGTGTCCCCCGTGTCCTCAGTGTCCCCCGTGTCCTCAGTGTCCCCCGTGTCCTCAGTGTCCTCAGTGTCCTCAGTGTCCCCCGTGTCCTCCGTGTCCCCCGTGTCCCCCGTGTCCTCCGTGTCTCAGAGACGGAGACGAACAGATGAATGCGTGTTGAGTTTCTGCCGAACAGCTCGTGGAGATCCAGCTGCCGGGGTTTTCAACCAGCACACAGTCGTCCCTGGAGCCGGTGCGGCTCGGCAGCGCCCCCCTCAGCCTGGAGAAGGACACCGAGCGTCCGTCCGCCCACGTCCAGCCCCTGGGACCTGCAGACAGACCTGAGGACGAGCAGGGGACGGATCAGCAGCTGCTCCAGCTGGAGGCTGGAGGCCTGAAGGTGCTGCGTCACTCACCGATCCAGAACGGCTGCTTCCTGGAGAACCTCCACAGCCACGCCTCGTCTCTGCTGGAGCGCACCCCCGTCAAGCTGCTGTTCCACCTGCAGCAAATCACCAGTAACCAATTAGCTCCCATGGCAACCCCGGGACTTCTCACACGTTTGTCAAACTAATATTTTGAGTTTCCAGAAGAAACGTGAAGTGAAAAGTTAAACAACTTCAAAGGGGACATATTATGAAAATTCCTCTTGTGTTGTGCTTCTTCACGAAAAAAAAACAACAAGTCCTGTGATTTCTGGTGGTTCCTCTATTTCAGAAACAGTACGCTAGAGTGCGTCCAATGGGATTAGACCGAAATAAACGTCATAGTCACACCATGCCCATGTTGGGAGTCTCGCTACATGGGCATGGACAAGCGAGCTAATGCTAGCGGGGTCCACCGGCCCGGTTAGCTTGCGAGCTAACGCTAGCCAGGGAGCCTAGCTCCCTAGGGCGCGGCACTCAAACAGGTGAATCTGAGGAGGGCTGATTCAGACTGGGTGAAAGGTTTTAAATGATCCTTGTGGTGTTTTGACCAAAATATGTTGAAGACATTTCATGAAGACCCCAGGAGCCATATCAACTGAGGTGAAATGAGCACAACATGTCCCCTTTAACTAACACAACGTATTACTGTGTGTCACACTGTGTTTTACTGTGTATTCATGTGTGTTTGTGTGTATTCACGTGTGTGTCTTTGTGTTTGACCATGATTGTGAGTATTCATGTGTGTGTCTTTGTGTTTGACTGTGATTGTGAGTATTCATGTGTGTGTCTGTGTGTATCACTGTGTGTATTCATGTGTGTTTGTGTGTATTCACGTGTGTGTCTTTGTGTTTGACTGTGATTGTGAGTATTCATGTGTGTGTGTCTGTGTGTATCACTGTGTATTCATGTGTGTGTCTGTGTGTCTGTGTGTATCACTGTGTGTATTCATGTGTGTGTCTGTGTGTATTCATGTGTGTGTCTGTGTGTGTTACCGCAGTGAGCAGGTTCTCTCAGCGCTGGCCCAGGTGGCCACAGACGAGCTGATGATGTAACAACGTCTCCTGTAGTGAGTCCAACCTTCAGGACACGAGCTGCTGAACGACTGAGGACACAGAGACACACACTTCAGACACACAACAGGACCAGGCAACTGTGTGTGTGTTTGTGTGTGTGTGCCATGTGCACCTTGTGCTGCCGTAGCTCTGGTGCTGGATGATCCATCTGAGGAGTGTCGGCACCTCTCCCCTCCTGCAGGGGGCGACTGTGAGGCCAGCTCGACCCAGAGTCCTCCGGCTTCAGTTCCTCCAGACGAAGAGGAGTCAGACTGTGGAACTGAGGAAGAGGAGGAGGAGGAGGAGGAGGAAGAAGAGGGGGACATCAACACATCACGTTCGTTCATTCATTCATGTGTTTGTGTGTTGTGTGTCTGTGTTGTGTGTGTCTCACTGTCCACACTCTGTCTCCAGGCGTCCTCTCTCCTGACAGATGAACCTGAACATGGTTGAAACATTGATTATTAATTCAGCACATTAATCAAATGTCTTTTCTCAGAAGACGTTTCAGGATCATGAAGAACTTGAGAAACATGTTTATTAAAATGGAACCTTGTGTTTTAACCATGAACTGAAAACAAAGATGGCGACTCGTCTCCACTTCCTCCAGAAAGACAGACTACATGTCTCCGATGTGAACGCTGCCATCTAGTGTTGGAGTCTGAGTGTGCAGCCGTGATCGTGGGCGGAGCCGAGGTATCGAGGGCCGACTCGTTAAAGGAGGAGGTTTAGGAGCTGTACTGCAGCCAGACACCAGGGGGCGATCCTGAGGATTTGGCTTCACTTTCAGGGAGCTCTCATGTCGTCCATCTTTATTTACAGTCCACAAACCTGATGTAATGTGATCAGTGAGTCCTGAACTAAGGGACGTGGGACAGACAGACGTCTCTGACCTTTACCCCTCCACGTCCGACCTCGCTCGCCGCCGCGCTCGTCCCTGGCAGCCTCCTGCTGTGGGGGGGGGCGTGGCCGGGCCCCGCCTGGTCCTGGGGCTCCCGGTCTCCGTAGTCCAGGTAGGGCCGGCGGTCGGGGACGTCTCCTCTGGGAGGGTGAGGCTGGTTGTCCCACATCAGCTCCGCCTCGATGTCGGTGACGGGGTCCTCGCCCTCCTTCGGCGTGGGGGGGTCAGGGAGGCGAGGGGGCGGAGTCTTCCCGCCCTCGTCCACCACCAGTTCCTCGGGGTCGCACCTTCCTGAGACAACAGACGAGACTCAAACCTGTCAGTCTCCGTCTTCCCTGAGTGCTGAAGACATTTCAGTGACAGCTCGACCTCTGACCTCCTCGGGGGTCGATGACCTCCACGCTCGCTGACCTCCTCTGGCCCAGGACGGCGTTCCTCGGGTTCTTCAGGACCACGGTGAAGGTCTCGTGGTTCTCCTCCAGGCCGTCGTCCATCAGGTAGATGTTCCAGGTTTTCACACTGACGCCTGAAACCAAACAGGAAACAGACTCAGGACCAGTTCTCTGATTTATGGATTATAGATATCATAATAACACAGAACTTCAGACCTGGGTCAAACTGGATGAGAGACGCTGAGCTGTGAGTGAAGTCTCTTCCGAGTTTGGCCGAACCTTCCTCCACCTACACACACACACACACACACACACACACACACACACACACACACACACACACACACAAACCCTGAGCTCTGATTGGTTCTGTGTGTGTGACACGTCCTCTGCCGCGCCGCGAAGTCGTACCTGAATCCCAACGAACGCCGGGTCCAAGCTCCGCCCACTGCGTGTGATCTGGATCTGAAGAGTCCCCGAGGTCTCACAGGTCCTGTAGCAGGTCGCAGACAAGTCCACCCGAGACCAGAACAGCTCTAATCTACAGGGGACACACAAACACACAATGTATACACACAATATATGGTGGTATACAGGAAGTCATTAGTTGTCAATGATTTAAATGTTACTGTTTTCATTCACTTTGTGTGTCTGATGTTTTCTCTTCTTTGTGTAGTACTTTGTCACAGTAGTTTTTAAAGTATATGTGTACACACATTATGATGATGTGTGTTATATGAAGGAGCACAAACAGGAAGTGGAACAAAGGTTAAAGTCCCACGTTGTGATCGTGTGGAGACTGAAGGGTCAATGAGGTCGAGGACATTAGTGTGTGTCCCTCAGCAGCAGCTCCACCTACACTTCCGGCAGCATGGCGTTCCCCGCCGGGTCCGTGAGGCGGAACTCGAAGCTGTCCGCCGTCACCTCCACGTCGGCCGGGAGGACGAACACCACGGCCCGCTGGTCCACGTCCCGCTGGGTGAAGCGACCCCGGATGTAGCCCCCTGGTGGGACGAGAGGACACAGCAGCTCAACACTCCGGGACCGGACCTCGTTTCATTATCACAAGCAGAGAGAACCAGAACCAGAACCAGTCCGGACCTGTGAGGACGTTCTCCAGGTAGCCGAAGTGAGGAGGCCTGCTGATGGAGAACTCCAGCTCCTCGGTGGGGCTGTCCGGGTCCGACCCCTGCAGGTGTCGGCTGGTGATGAAGATCCCGAAACGTCCCGCCCCCAAATCCACCACCGTGCTGGGGCTGCATCTGGTGGTCAGACTGGGAGGAGTCCGGTCCACCTGGTCCACCTGAAACCAGAGGAACCCAGAGAGCCCAGGGTGAGAGACGGCTCCGAACCACGCCCACTACCCACCGGCACGTGCAGCGGGTCAGCGTCACTGCGCACACACTGATCTGGGATCTGTTCAGATCCTTTAAATCCCTCACATATTCATATATGTGAATATGAATATATATATTCATATTATGAATATTATGAATATATATATTCATATTCACATATATGAATTCTCCGGGACCGGACCTCGTTTCATTTCACAAGCAGAGAGAAGCAGAACCAGAACCAGAACCAGTCCGGACCTGTGAGGACGTTCATATATGTGAATATGTACCAGTTCCACTAAAAAGCCCAACCGTTGTTGAACTGTTCCTAGAAAAAAAAAATATAACAAATATATATATATATATTTATACTATACATTATAGTAATTGATAAAACATAGAGATTGCTCCTTCACTGTCCACTTTTGTCCACAAGGTGGCAGTATTGTACTGCTCAGCTTGAGCTAAGGTTGTGTTCTGACCAGAGTATTATGATGATGATGATGATGATGACTATAACCATAATTACCATTATTTATATATTTTATCACTCTCTCTCTCTCTCTATCTATTTATCATTTATCCTCCTAAACCGTTATGTTTTTGAGAAAAGATTAGTTAAATATTAATAATTTACCTTTAATATATGTATACTTGTCTTAGTTTCCAATATGTCATAACCGTGAAAGTTACGCGTGCGTGTTGTGTGTTTGTGCGTGTTGTGTGTTTGTGCGTGTTTGTGTGTGTTGTGTGTTTGTGCGTGTTGTGTGTTGTCCTGTTGTGTGTGCATGTTGTGTGTGCGTGTGTTGTGTGTGCGTGTGTTGTGTGCGTGTGTTTTGTGGTGTGCGTGTTGTGTGTGTGTCTGTTGTGTGTTGTGCGTTGTGCATGTGTTGTGCGTGTCGTGTGTGCGTGCATGTGTTGTCCTGTTGTGTTGCGTGTGTTGTGTGTGTTGTGCGTGTGTTGTGCGTGTGTTGTTCTTGTGTTTTGCGTGTGTTGTTCTTGTGTTGTGCGTGTGTTGTGCGTGTGTTGTGTGTGTGTGTTGTGTGTGCGTGTGTTGTGAGTGTGTGTTGTGTGTTGTGCGTGTGTTGTGTGTGCTAGTGTTGTGTGTTGTGCTTGTGTTGTGTGTGCTTGTGTTGTGTGTGCGTGTGTGTTGTGTGTGCTAGTGTTGTGTGTTGTGCTTGTGTTGTGTGTGCGTGTGTTGTGAGTGTGTGTTGTGTGTTGTGCTTGTGTGTTGTGCTTGTGTTGTGTGTGTGTGTGCACCTGTATGTTGAACACAGCAGGCTCTTCTCTCAGTTGTCCGAACTCCAGGTACCCTCTGTTGGTTCCGTCAGTGGACAGGAAGTGGAACCTGTCGATCTGGGCCGGGCTGCCCGGGTCGTGCCGGTAAGCCAGGTCCCGCCGGTCCACGTCCATCTGGGTGAACCTGAGCGGGGGGGTCAGGGGGGCTCCTCTCAGCAGCAGCTTACCGTAGCGGGGGGGCTGCGTGATGATGTAGCTCAGGTTGGCGGGGGGGGTGTCGGGGTCGGTGAGCTGCAGCCGCTCGGGGGGGATGACCTCTGTGGCCCCGTCCTGCAGCCGGAGGCCCGCGTTGAGGCTGAGGGTGGGGGGGATGCGGTCCCCGTGTTCGATGCTGAGGTGGAGGCTGCCGCTGCGCGACCAGACGCCATTACTGACCACGAAGCTGGAACACAAACCAGAGGCGTCAACCAGCTTCTCTAATATGAGATATGATGTTAATACATAAATAGGACCAGATTTTACGCTGTCGCATTTTAAAAATCATATAGTTACAGCCTTTAAATAACCTGAAAATCAACACTTATATACAGAGAGAAACGATTTCTTTATCCAATGTAAAAGATATAGATATTAATCTTTGCTACACGTCTGAAGCAGCGTCCAATCAGAAGAAGAAGAAGAAGAAGAAGAAGAAGAAGAAGAAGAAGAAGAAGAAGAAGAAGAAGAAGAAGAAGAAGAAGAAGAAGAAGAAGAAGAAGAAGAAGAAGAAGAAGAAGAAGAAGAAGAAGAAGAAGAAGAAACTTGGTTAAGTCCAATTCGATCATTAGCTTCATCATCACACACGTTTGTACTTCTCTATCTTAGTGGGGACACATTCTGACCCTAAAACCAAGTCCATTCAAAGTGGGTCAGGAAGTGAATGTCAGAATGTCCTTACAAAGATATCTGTACACACACAGACACACACACACACACACACACACTGGTGACAACTGACAGAGCACTGGACCTGAAAACGAGCTGTGTGTGTTTGTACATGTGTGTATTTTGTCGTCCTCTCAGTCGTCTGCCAACACAATCTGCCTCTGAGCCCTGCAGCTGACAAACTGCCCCGGGCCTCAGCACACCGGCCACCACACACACACACACACACGCACACACACACACACACACACACACACACACACAGGCCTGGTGTAACATCTGGCCTGTTGTCGGCCATGTTTGCCCGTGGCCGCTCTGTGGTTCTTTCCTGATAAAGCTCATTCATCATCCTGTGTCATCCCACGGTGCTCAGGTGTGTGTGTGTGTGTGTGTGTGTGTGTGTGTGTGTGTGTGTGTGTGTGTGTGTGTGTGTGTGTGTGTGTGTGTGTGTGTGTGTGTGTGTGTGTGTGTGTGTGTGTGTGTGTGTGTGGACACAAGTGAAAGTTAAAGATTAAAGACAGTTGATTGAATCAAACATCATGAATGATTGACAGGTGACTGGGACCTGATCAGTGAATCACTGTGGCTCCATGTTGTTCTGTCATCGAGGCGTCACATGACTGTTGAGCTGTTGTTGACATCCTCCCACACACTGTGTTGTCACTATATATTATGTGTAGTGTGTATTGTCACTATATATTATGTGTAGTGTGTATTGTCACTGTACAGGAGAACAGAGCCTGTCCCGTTCCACAGATCCCAGGTCAGGTTAGACACTCAGGGACGTGTCTAACTCTTTGTGTGTCTCCCCAGACGTGAGCACACAATGTGATTCATGAACACACACTTTACACTGAACTGTCCAACAGGATGCAAACACCTCCATGAGACAGAGAGAGGGACCTCCATGTGCTGCTGGGATGGGTGAGGAGATGTACTGGGAGGCTGTGGGAGACGTCTTCAGACTGGGTGGAGACAGCTGCTCTGTTAGTGTTTGTGTATTGTTTCACCTCCTACATTAAAACCTTCAGCTGCTGCCTGAGTTCTCCTTCCACCAGCTGCTAGGAAACTTCCAGGAAACTTCCAGGAAACTTCCAGGAAACTTCCGGGAAACTTCCGAAAACTTCCGGGAAACTTCCAGAACAATGACCACGTAGCTGAGATGTCCCCATGAAGACTGAAGTGAGTGTGGCTGTGCGTGTCCTCACCTGAAGGAGTCGGCCTCTCCGTCGTGGCTGTTGTCGTGTGTGTAACACACTCTGTGTGCGGTGACGTCCAGTTGTGTGAAGCTGGTCAGCGGGACGCCCGGCCGCCGCACGGCGTGGACGAGGCCGTGTCGGGGGGGCAGCGACACGGTGTAAACAAGCTCCTCCGGACGACCGGCCGTGTCCGACGCCAGCAGGATGTCGGTGTTGAGGACGACCCGCTGCCCCTCCCTCAGATGCACTGCCTTGCTCAGTAGCACGATGTCACCTGGAGGCCGACAGAGGGCAAAGGTCAGAGCGTCAGAGGAGCTAAATGAAACTTATCTGCAGCTTTAATCTTTCTGTTCATTTGTGAATTGATGGAAAATGTGGTTGATACGTGTTTTTGTGTTCCTGTACTTATACACATGTGAGGACCGACCTACAGGGGGAGGACATTTAGTCAGGATTGAACTGAGGGTCAAGACTTTAGGGTTGGGTCTGGGTTGGGTCTGGGTTAGGTCTGGGTTAGGTCTGGGTTGGGTCTGGGTTAGGTCTGGGTTAGGTCTGGGTTAGGTCTGGGTTGGGTCTGGGTTAGGTCTGGGTTAGGTCTGGGTTGGGTCTGGGTTAGGTCTGGGTTGGGTCTGGGTTAGGTCTGGGTTAGGTCTGGGTTAGGTCTGGGTTGGGTCAGGGTTGGGTCTGGGTTGGGTCTGGGTTAGGTCTGGGTTGGGTCTGGGTTAGGTCTGGGTTGGGTCACGGTTGGGTCTGGGTTGGGTCTGGGTTAGGTCTGGGTTGGGTCTGGGTTAGGTCTGGGTTGGGTCTGGGTTAGGTCTGGGTTAGGACTGGGTTAGGTCTGGGTTAGGTCTGGGTTGGGTCTGGGTTAGGTCTGGGTTAGGTCTTGGTTGGGTCTGGGTTAGGTCTGGGTTAGGTCTGGGTTAGGTCTGGGTTGGGTCAGGGTTGGGTCTGGGTTGGGTCTGGGTTAGGTCTGGGTTAGGTCTTGGTTGGGTCTGGGTTAGGTCTGGGTTAGGTCTGGGTTGGGTCAGGGTTGGGACTGGGTTGGGTCTGGGTTAGGTCTGGGTTAGGTCTGGGTTGGGTCTGGGTTGGGTCTGGGTTAGGTCTGGGTTGGGTCTGGGTTAGGTCTGGGTTGGGTCTGGGTTGGGTCTGGGTTAGGTCTGGGTTAGGTCTGGGTTGGGTCTGGGTTAGGTCTGGGTTAGGTCTGGGTTGGGTCTGGGTTAGGTCTGGGTTAGGTCTGGGTTGGGTCTGGGTTAGGTCTGGGTTAGGTCTGGGTTAGGTCTGGGTTGGGTCAGGGTTGGGTCTGGGTTGGGTCTGGGTTAGGTCTGGGTTGGGTCTGGGTTAGGTCTGGGTTGGGTCACGGTTGGGTCTGGGTTGGGTCTGGGTTAGGTCTGGGTTGGGTCTGGGTTAGGTCTGGGTTGGGTCTGGGTTAGGTCTGGGTTAGGACTGGGTTAGGTCTGGGTTAGGTCTGGGTTGGGTCTGGGTTAGGTCTGGGTTAGGTCTTGGTTGGGTCTGGGTTAGGTCTGGGTTAGGTCTGGGTTGGGTCAGGGTTGGGTCTGGGTTGGGTCTGGGTTAGGTCTGGGTTAGGTCTTGGTTGGGTCTGGGTTAGGTCTGGGTTAGGTCTGGGTTGGGTCAGGGTTGGGACTGGGTTGGGTCTGGGTTAGGTCTGGGTTAGGTCTGGGTTGGGTCTGGGTTGGGTCTGGGTTAGGTCTGGGTTGGGTCTGGGTTAGGTCTGGGTTGGGTCTGGGTTGGGTCTGGGTTAGGTCTGGGTTAGGTCTGGGTTGGGTCTGGGTTGGGTCAGGGTTGGGACTGGGTTGGGTCTGGGTTAGGTCTGGGTTTGGTCTGGGTTGGGTCTGGGTTGGGTCTGGGTTAGGTCTGGTTTGGGTCTGGGTTAGGTCTGGGTTGGGTCTGGGTTGGGTCTGGGTTGGGTCTGGGTTAGGTCTGGGTTGGGTCTGGGTTGGGTCTGGGTTAGGTCTGGGTTAGGTCTGGGTTAGGTCTGGGTTGGGTCTGGGTTAGGTCTGGGTTAGGTCTGGGTTGGGTCTGGGTTAGGTCTGGGTTAGGTCTGGGTTAGGTCTGGGTTGGGTCAGGGTTGGGTCTGGGTTGGGTCTGGGTTAGGTCTGGGTTGGGTCTGGGTTAGGTCTGGGTTGGGTCACGGTTGGGTCTGGGTTGGGTCTGGGTTAGGTCTGGGTTAGGACTGGGTTAGGTCTGGGTTAGGTCTGGGTTGGGTCTGGGTTAGGTCTGGGTTAGGTCTGGGTTGGGTGTGGGTTGGATCTGGGTTGGGTCTGGGTTGGGTCTGGGTTGGGTCTGGGTTAGGTCTGGGTTGGATCTGGGTT
Source organism: Platichthys flesus (assembly GCF_949316205.1). NCBI lineage: Eukaryota > Metazoa > Chordata > Actinopteri > Pleuronectiformes > Pleuronectidae > Platichthys > Platichthys flesus. The sequence continues at coordinate 611,993 of NC_084953.1, read as the reverse complement.
AGGTCTGGGTTAGGTCTGGGTTGGGTCAGGGTTAGGTCTGGGTTAGGTCTGGGTTGGGTGTGGGTTGGATCTGGGTTGGGTCTGGGTTAGGTCTGGGTTGGGTCTGGGTTAGGTCTGGGTTAGGTCTGGGTTGGGTCTGGGTTGGGTCTGGGTTGGATCTGGGTTAGGTCTGGGTTGGGTCTGGGTTGGGTCTGGGTTGGATCTGGGTTAGGTCTGGGTTAGGTCTATGTTGGGTCTATGTTGGGGTTAGGGGTTTAGGGAATGTATTATATGTGTTATGCCAATGAGTGGATGCCGTGATGGGGGGGATGGAGAGGACATGGACGTCTCTGATTGGTCGACAATGTGCTGGTGTAGACGATAGTTTCAATGAGCAGCTTTTCAGATTCACACACACAAGTGTCACTGGTGGGGGGGGGAATCCCTGGTGGGGGGGGGGGCTTCACATGCCCAGGTGTCCTTGGGAAAGATGCTGAGCAAAGACGTGTGTGTGAATGTGTGTGAATGTGTGTGAATGTGTGTGAATGTGTGTGAATGTGAAAGTGTCTGTAAAGAGTTGTGAGTGACATCAGGACGAGAAGAGAATCATAAACATACAGACCAATTTCATATATATAGAAATATAGAACATGACGAGACATGAACCTGAAACTGCACACATCATCTGAAGCAGGTCCATGGAGTGGTGCTGGAGGAGGAGGAGGAGGAGGAGGAGGAGGAGGAGGAGGAGGAGCAGGAGGAGGAGGAGGAGGAGGAGGAGGAGGAGGAGCAGGAGGAGGAGGAGGAGGAGCAGGAGGAGGAGGAGCAGCAGCAGCACCCCCCAGAGGAGATGAGCCAACGCCCCTCCACAGCTGCTCCACCTCTCCTCTGTTAATTATTCACCGGCTGAGGAGGCCGGTCCTTTCTCACCTCGGCTCCTCCAGGATCAGAGGGCCCGGAGCCAGAAGGGCCGCGGAGCACCGTGTTCACCCGACTGGCAAAGAGGCTGGGGGGGGGGCCTCAATAATGTACGAAGCCCGGCCGGGGCCACAGAGGGCCGAGGTGTGTGAAGGTGTAAACACGGACATTTGTTAGTGTGCCAGGACGCTACTGTGGATGTCACGTGAAGAACTTTGTTACTTCAGACATTTTATGATCTGAGCACCTCCTCCTCTTCCTCCTGCTCCTCTTCCTCCTGCTCCTCTTCCTCCTGCTCCTCTTCCTCCTGCTCCTCTTCCTCGTCCTAAAAGCAGCTGGACATCAGATGTTTCAGGAATTAACTTTTCAATCAGCCTCAGTTTTTAGGTTCCTCACTAACGTGCTCGGACAGAGGAACATGTGAGACTTCATTACATCTGAGCATCTAGCTCCATCGTCTCAGGTGTCATACAGGTGAGGGATCAGTGAGAGTTGACCTCTGACCTTTGTGCACAGTCTGGACGGAGATGAAGAAGCTCTGAGCCGGAGCCTCGTTCTCCAGGTCGCTGAGGGTGAAGCGGAAGCTGTCGTGACCTTTGAACCCAGCGGCGTTGGCGTTGTGTTGGTACCACAGACGGTTCAGCTCCACGTCGAGCTGAGTGAAGTTCTGAGCGGCCGACAGCTCGGTCCAACCCGAGTCCGTCTGCAGAGACACACAACGTTACAGACAACAAGTCCTGAGGCGTCACCTGTTCAACAACCACACACACACACACACACACACACACACACACAGACACACCTTGAGCTGCAGGGTTCCAAACCGCGGTGCAGCGTTGATGAAGAAGAACACCTGGTTTGGGGGCGTGTCCATGTCCTCGGCTTCCAGAGCTACACTGGAAACCACCCTCCGCTCTCCAGAGTCCACCTCCAGCCCAGTGTTCCTGGACACCAACGAAGAAGAAACTGTAATATTCACAAGCTTCAGACTTTTATTCCTGTTTGTCCAAGAAGTAAATAAAGATGAAGACACGTCTCCACTGGGAAACAAAAAAACAACAAATATCTCAGATACAAACGCTGCCATCGTGTGGTGATGACCACGTTCGACCAATCAGGAGTCAGTGCCAGCTGTCAATCTCAGCCTGTTTTCATATCATCAAATAACTGGTTGAAACCAAACTGATCAGAAACATTTGAACAAACATCAGAAAGAGAAGAACGAGCTGAAACGACAGAAACATCTTAACAAACATTTATTTAATGTCTTTGATTCTTTAGTTTGGTCCGTGTCCCGTCTGCTAACATGGAGGAGGACACCAGGGGTCAATCCACGTGGTTTGGTCTCACTGTGGGAGCTGTCGTGTCGTCCATCTTTACTCTCTGTCGTCGATCTACGTCCAGTGTTTACTTCATCTCTGTGTTTGGTCTCCTCCACCTGTCCAGGTAGAGGGCGGAGCCTAATGACATGTGGTTTTAGCCTCAGGATGTAAACGTGTCAGAATCGTCTTCCTGCACGAGACGGACAAAGACTCTGACGAAGTTTCCAACTTGCGTGAGAGCAGGAGAGCAGGAGGGATCATGGGAGATCTGCGGTGGTGCTGGTGGACGTGGTGTTGGGACAGGAGGTGGGGTGGGGGGGTGGGGGGGTGGGGGGGGTAACATCAGAAACCGTCTGGCTGCTTCTTCACTCGGAAGTAAAATCCACGCAGGACAGAAGCACGTCCGTCCGGCAGGAACACACAACAAGAGGCCGGCATCTGCCAAGTCTCCGTGTTGCTTCTGCCTCGGTGGCCTTTACAGTACCAGCTCGGCCTGGCACCGCCCCCCCGCACGCCGACCACTGATCTGGGGACAGTGTGGAGGTGGGGGGGGGGGGGGGGGACATGAGGAACCCAGTGAAGGATGCAAAGTCCCAATCACTCGTTCACTCTTCTGTCGTCCTCTGTAAACACCAGGTCACCCCCCCCCCTTCTCCTCATCCTCCTCCTCATCCTCCTCCTCATCCTCCTCCTCATCCTCCCCCATCCGCCCCCCCATAACATTGTGTTGTAGTGGAACGTACTTTTTAAATAACCATAACTTGCTAAATTCTCAACCGATTTTTAAACTGCTCGGTTTGTTACAAACGTCAGAGATGTAGTTATGACACTGCATACTTAAAAATAGAATAATGTTCTATATAGGTACAAGATTTCCCTTTATAAATATACATCGAGAATTGTTTTTTATTTTTTTTATTTAAAAAGAACATTTACCACTACCAGCGCAATGTTATGGGGGGGCGAGCTGCCTGTGGCAAGATGGCCGCCATGTGCGGACGTTCGACTCCATTGACCGGAAAGCGGATGAGACATCTAGCCTTTATATATATATCTATGGTTGCCATGATGAAAGTCAAAGATGGTTCTGATCAGTTCTTTGATGACATCAAACCTGAGACGTGATGATTGACAGCTGACACTGACTTGTGAAATGGAGCCGTGTGGTCATCGTGAGAAAGTGCTCACACACACACGTCTCCTCAAACGTCACATTAACAAACTATTTAACAATAAATCCTCATATCATCTCTCTCAAATCTGTTTGTGTGTGTGTGTTTGTCTCTGCGTGTGTGTGTGCGCGTGTGCCAGTGTGTGTACTTGAGCAGTTGTGGTTTCTCGTCGTTGACCGGCAGCACGGTGACCTGAGCCGTCCCCCGGACGGTGTGGACGCCATCTGTCAGCTGCAGAGCCACGGCGTCCTCCAGGGTTTCTGTGTCATCGTGCATGTACATGATCTTCATGCCTGTGGAGGGAGGAGGAGGAGGAGGGTGAGGATGAAGAGGCAGGTGAGAGTGAGGGCAAAGATATTTGGCATTGAGTAGAAGAGGAGAGGAAAAGGAGGAGAGAGATAATAACATATAGTGAGTTATAAACCAGGTGCTTCCTGCCTGAACAGGAAGTGGGGAGAGTTGTTGTTGGAGGTGAGATCTGTGCAGAGTGATGTTCTGGTTTATTATCTAAATATAACTATATATAAGAAATCAGAACGTATACTTTATCTTTGTTGAAACTGGACAATAAATGAACGTAGAGGAAGAAAAGTGAAACACCACATCTGGAGCTTTATGATCTGTTTGACTCTAAATGATCATCAGCTGTTTGAAGAAGTGAAACTAGAGACTGAGACATGAACTCCTGAATGTTACTGATGTTTAAAGTGAGAAGTCACTTCCTATAGAAACTACCAGGGGAGTCGCCCCCTGCTGGTCAGTTCACAGAAGACACGTGTCAGGCTCTTCTGCATCGTCTACGTCCATTACTGGTCCCACACTCTCAGAAATGAAGGTTGTTGGTTCCTCACCCTGTCGCAGCTCCTCCAGGGTGAAGGAGGTGACGGGGAGGCTCCCCTGCAGGAGGTCGGCTCCCGTCTCTTTGGAGCGGCTCATCTCGGCGCCGGTGACCAGGCGCCCGTGAGCCGGCGGCTGCAGCACGGTGAAGCTGAGGAGGTCCTGAGGGGCGTCCAGGTCCAAACCGCTCAGTATGGACGGAGTCAGCTCCCTGATCCCCCCCTCCTTCACCTGCAGGAGGACAACAACAAGAACTGTACAACTGTGCGGCGCCCCCAGGAGGGCGTCATGAGTATTACACACCAGAACACCCTGATTTTCTCAGAGCTTTACCGCTGAAGGGAAAGTGGACGTACGGTGAAGTTGGCGAGCAGCAGAGAAGGCGTCTCATCATTGGTTGGATTGATGATGATGTAGAAGGGGACGTGGGCGGAGCGATGCAAGCCATCACTCACACTAATAGACAGCTGGTCAACTGTTGGCTCCACCCCTTTGTGTTCAGATTGGACGTAGTTGATGAAACCAGAGGTCAGATGCACGAGACTGAAGGATTCTGGGAAAAAAGTCCATGGTCAGGTCACGTTTACCCCAAACACACGTTCTATTCTAGTGAGGACACATGATGGATTCTCAGCCTCGAACCCTCAACCTTCAAACAGAGGACCAGAGAACATGTCCTCACAAACAGAGACACCACTGACCGACTCGGACGCCGGCGTTGCTCTTCTCAGATCCCGGCGTCGGCAGCGTGTTCTCCAGGAAGCCGTGCAGCGGCGGCGTCTCCAGGTGAAAGGTCAGCTGGTCCCCGGGGCTGTCGGGGTCTGAGGCCCCCAGGACCCCCCCACACAGGCATGCTGAGGAGCCCTCGTCCACGACCAGCAGGGACTCACCTGGGACAAGACACAAGCTGCTCAGTGACATGAGGACAGTTCACAAACGGCAGCTTCCTGGAGTCTTTCTCAGATTGTCCCCGTTCTAAAAGAGAAAACTATTTAATTCAATGTTTTCATAACGAGAAAATGAAACTTTGGAAACGAGTCAAACCGTCTGTGACTTTTCAAACTGAATGTTTTGTCCCTGCGTCTCTCAGCTGATAATGAATAGGCACCATCTTGTAAATTAGTAAACACATCTGAACCTCACAACATGTTTATGGGCTCAATGTATAGAAATGTGTGTGTGTATACATTGTGTTATTATTAATGACAGACAGTCCTGGATCCAGCTGATAAACCAGCGTGCTGCGTCCACAGGACACAAGAAGCAGGATTCCTCGTCTCTCTGCGGTAATGCTCTTACTCTGCGTCTTTATTCACTGCTAATTAATTACACCAAGAACCCCCCCGCACACACACACACACACACACACACACACACCCTAACACAAACCACCAACCCCGGCTGTGTCTGGCGGAGCCGGCGTTGATTGAATGGCGAGGTGTGCCTGCCGGATTAGAGAGTTCTCCTGGTCGCAGTAATCCGGCGAGCGGGGGGGGGGGGGGGGGGGGGGCACGTCGGCTGTTGTGACCGAGGGAAGCTTCTTTTCTCTTTCACTTTCTAAAGACATTCATTGTCCACTGTCCACACACACACTCACAGGGACATGATTATCTCACCCAATAGGCTGCCAGCAAACAATACACAGATTTCACTTAAACACATCAATGCCAACACACACACACACACACACACACACACATACACACACACACTTTCATATAATATATATTTGGTTCACTGTGTTTCTTCAAACTTTATTTAAACTAATTTCCCTGGAATAATAAAATTACTCTTATTTAATCGGTTCTGTTTTTATAAAGTCAACAGAATCAGTTTCATCTTCATCAGCTGCAGAATTAAATTCATTCATAGAACAATTAGTCAAATGAAATGTATAAAGTCATTTTGCAGAATCACTTGTTAAACTTATATACTTATGTAAACTTTAATCCTAAATACTTACTTTACACATATAAACATGTATGAATGCAGGATGAGGAACATCAGCAGGAACCCATTTCTATTCTCTGTCCTAAAATCAAGAATTTTCATAATGTATTTATATATTGGGTTATTATTTTGTTTTATAAAACTTAACAAATTAACAATATGAAGAGCAGGAATAATCCAAACTAAATTATTTCATCTGATGACACAAACGCTACAAAGAGAATACTTCACTGTTATTAATAATCAAATAATCAAATCTCAAGAATTGAAAACTTATGTTTCAGCTGCACAGAAAAACAACAGGATTTACTTTAGAGGATTATGTTTGAAAATATAATATATTATATTAAACGTAACGTGTTCATCTGGATGATGTTGGCCCGATGGTTTAGTCTTTGTTTTGTAAATCTGGATCTTAGAGTCCAGACACACACACACACACACAAACACACACACGCACACACAGTCAGTCATCCCAGTGTGTCCCAGTGGTCACTGTTCTCCATTGATAACCACAGAGCTCCTTCAATCCCTCTTCTTGGCTCCGACTCCATTGAGAACTATCTCCCCCCCCAGGAGAGAGAGAGAGAGAGTGTGTGTGTGTGTGTGTGTCTGTGTGTGCGTACCCCCCCTTGCAGTGTGTGTGTTGGACTGATAGGTGTCGTCGGGGTCAGAGCTGCTCTGCTGCATTAAGAGGATTGTCAGTAGTGAAGACCAGGAGGTGTTGGCATCCACACACAGACACACACACACAGACACACACACACAGACACACACACACACACACACACACACACACACGCACACTGCAGTGGCTGAACTGAGACACGTCTGTTTCTGTAGCTTTGAACGCTCACATATTAAAGCAGCTGACTCTGCACTTCCTCAGGTCGACTGTTCTTCTTTACATAAGTTTAAAGAGATTTTTCTAATGATCATAAATAATAAATAATAATCAATAAAGGAATCTGGATGAATGGATTAAACGTGTTGGAGCTTCGTCCACTGAAGGTCACGAGGTCACAGAGAGAGGGACGGCTCACCCAGCGTGATGGCGGGGACTCGGTTGTTGACGGGGAGGACGGCGATGTTGAGGTCGTACACAGGAAGCGTGCCGTGGAGGGGGACAGGTGGGGGGGGGGCGTCCCCGTGGCAGCAGCCGTCTGTCCCTCCGGCCTCGCCGTCTGAGACGATGAGGGTGACGGTGTCCAGCACCAGCTCGGGTCCCACCTCTCCTCCTGCACACCAAGCAACTGGGTCAGGACATTCAGAATGATGAAGGAAACGTGTGACTCAGCAAAAACAAGAGGAGGCGTGGTCATGTGACCCGGGGTCACGTGACGCGGGGTCACCTGTGTGGACGTAGTACACGTGTCCCTGCAGCAGGTCCTGCTGGGAGAACCTGTCCACCGTCAGTCCGGCTCTCTGCAGCTCGCCTCGCCCCGGGGTCCGGGCCAGCATGTAGGTCAGTCTGGAGTCCTCGCTGTCCCGGTCCGTGGCCGACAGGTAGTCCAGCGTCACCTGGACCCGCCCCCCCTCCTCACAGATCAGCTCCCCCCGCAGACCTCCTCCCAGCTGGGGAGGCTCGTCGTTCATCGGCAGGACCTGAGGAGGGGGGGGGGGGGGGTCACTGTGGTCACATGGTCACTATGGTTTGGTCGTGTGTCCCTGTTCCTAGTGGACTCACCTGTATCGGTAAAACCACCTGAGCCCAGTTCAGACCGTCCGTCACCTTCAGACCCACCTCGTCCCCCGTGGTCTCTGAGTCATCGTGGATGTACCTGCAGCATCGAACCTCATTAGAGAGCTACAGACCAGCTACTGACACAGGGACGGATCAGAGGTGTAGATACAGATCTGTCCCCCGAGCAGGTCCTCAGGTGGACAGAAGACCTCTGTCCTTCACACAGGGTCCCACCTGAGTCGAAGTCCTCTGAGGTCCTGCAGACTGAAGGCGTCCCCCTGCAGCAGCGTCCGTCCCTGCAGCTCCAGTCGGCCGTGGCGAGTCGTCCTCTGGAGCTCCGCCCTCAGCGCGTCCTCGCTGCTGTCCCGGTCCCGGACCAGGAGGTGCTCCTCGGTCAGGAAGGCTTCTCCGCCCTCCTCCACCCGCAGCAGGTTGGTGAAGGCCTGCAGGTCCACAGCAGGGTCAGAACCTGGATCTTCACACTAACTCTATGCCGTGTGGTACAGTGTGACCTCTGACCTCTGGGGCCTGGTCGTCCACGGGGGTCACGGTGATGTTGAAGAGGACTCCGGAGACGCTGCCGCCCTGCTGGTCGCTGACGGAGAAGACGAACTGGACGAAGAGCGGAGCCGGGCCGATGTCCTCCACAGGAGGCATGAAGGCCACTTTCATGTGGTTCACTGCATGCTGGGAGAACGGGGGGGGGCTTCTGTGTTAAAGGATTGTGTGTGTGTGTGTGTGTGTGTGTGTGTGTGTGCTGCAGACCTGTGTGAAGGACTTTAACACCGGCACCATGTGGTCCCTCCTCATGGCGCTGGCGGTGTCTGTGTAGAACAGACGTCCTGCGTCCATCAGCCTGAAACACAGAGGACAGTGAGACGCTGTTTGTCTCCAGGAGCCTGAGGAGAAGGTCCCGTGTTTACCCAGGATGCATTGGGCTGAAGCAGGGCTGTGTGACGGTGTAGCTCAGGTCGGAGGACGGATGCTCTCTGTCTGTGAAGTGGAGGTGGGACTGAGAGACGTACACCACCTCCGTCTCCTTCACCGTCAGAGAGCGGACGCTGCCGGGCACCTCCACCGGGACCTGGTCCTTCACCGGGAACACGTGGACCACCACCGTCTGTAGCAGGGACACAAGGTGAGACGGAGGCTGTGTGTGTCTGTCCTGGTGGTGTCATGTGTTGGACTCACATATGTCTGAGAGAGGTTGGGCGGCTGGTGGCTGTCGGACAGCGTGAGGTCGAAGACGTCCTCGAACAGCTCGTCTCCCGAGTGCAGGTAGAACATGTGACCCTGCAGCACGTCCCTCTGCAGGAAGCTGTCCACAGGAACTCCTGCACAGGAAGTGACATCACGATGACCAGCGCCGACACTACACCTCGTGAGCAGCAACACACTCACAACACACTCACACAACACACTCCAGTGTTAACAACTGCACGACCACGAGGAGACGTTAGAGGAGCTGCAGCAACAAGCTCATTATTATAAAACTCTTACTATATCTACAGAATCTTCTCTTGTCTATGTTATTAACATATTATCATGAATACTATTGTGGAATAAGTGATCAGCTGTTTATTGATTTACTTTTGATCGAGCTCTGATCTGAGAGACTGAATCATTTTATAATATTATAATATATAATATTCATTTAGTTTTTTATTCTTATATTTCTGCTCGAAAGCTTTATGCCCATCTAACGTTTAAACTTTTAAATATGGCGACGCCTGCGAGCTAGTTCTGGCAGGCAACTCGAGCTGCGCGGCGCCAATCACGTGACATACATCACGTGACATACATCACGTGACATACATCATGTGACATACCTCAATCTCCACAACCAGCTATAATACACACCCACCTTATCAGGTGGTCTATTTAACCAGAGAGACATTTCCCATCAGCCCCTCTTTCTCGCACTGCTGCTGCAGTATTGCTACCTGTTGCTTCAGCGTCTCAGTTGTTGACCAAGTGATCGTTGTTCCTCCGTGGGTCGTTGTCTCTCTCAATCCGTGATTCCTCCTCCGGAAAAGTTCGCATTATTTCCGTAATTTCGGCTCGGTCCTTTAAGATTCACTACGTGTGAAACGGACGTCAAGCGTCTGCACCACGACTCCCGCGGGCCTCTCAGCGCGCACCACATCTTGGAGGAGCTGCGCACCCGAAGCGTTTAATTCATCCGGTCTGAGCCACGAGTTAGTTTCAACTACTTCTTGACTGAAGGCGGTTCCGCGAGGCCGAACAAACGCCGGTGGCAGCGTCACTGACGGCAGCTTCGCTGACGGATTCTTCCCGGGACATCTCTGCTCTACCAACTTCTCCCTCACCGCGGGATGTTGTCCCTCGGAGGCAGAGGAAGCGCGCCTGGATCCGCTGGGGCTTTCATCCTGTCTCCTCTGCTGAATGAAGTCTGCACTGAACGTTATGAATGAAACAATTCAGTCTCGAATCACACGCCATCTTCCCTGCACGTGATGTAAACAACGGTACCGGCTTGTGCTATAGTACTTCCTGGTACGTCACTCCAGCAGGATTATGGGAGTTGTAGTCTAATCTCCAGCCATGGGTTTGAAGCTCCTGTCTCCTGACAACAGTACCTTTCCCAAAGGTATCAAATGCTGCAGGTAAAATGTTTTGTTATTCCTGAAAATTCAATTATATAATATAATATATATGTGGGTAGAGTGGTCTTCCTCCAACCAAAGGTTGGGGTTCAATCTTGTGCAAGATACTGAACCCTCAAATGGGCCCTCATAGATGTTGAATGCAATAATTGTAAATAACTTGTATATATGACTTTCTTATGACTTCTGGCATGCGATGATTTCGCAACGGACGTGCCATGTGCTATATTTGTCCCATTGCACATGCCCGAGTTTCAGGGATAGGAAGGGAGCGAGATGGCTCACTCCTCAGCTACTTCCATCAGCACCTCCGGTAAAACAAAGTCTATTACAGCTGCGCGAATAACACGCGCTATGAGGTAACTAACGAATGATCGAATATTAAATTCACGGGCAACTATTTTGTCTTCGGATTGTCGACTACAATCTGGTGCACTTTGAGGAAGTAAATATGTCAGAATCTACTGTTGGTGGTCATAATCTACTTGTGGTGTGAGAAACAGTTCATAGACACACTGAGCAGTACCCGGGTTTTCCTTTCCGCATATTAACGTCTTGGCGATGTCCGTCTCGGGAAACCTTCTTTGAAAATTTCTGAACATCTTTCATTGGATGTGAGAGAGTGGTGGTTTACTGTTGTGTCAAGACACCACAACACTTCTGTGCGCAGCGTTGTCGTAAGGCCTGCATGATTATGGCCAAAATCATAATTACGATTATTTAGATCAATATTAATATCATGATTATTAATACATCTTAGGAACAACATCTTTTTTTTTTTTATATAGCGTTTTTATGTTTAAATGCACAAGAACACTGCTTTCACTCCCATGTTGTGCTACATTCCAGCTAATGTACACATCTTTCATTAGGTCCTGGGCAATCGACTCTCCTGTCGGTTCTTATGGAAAAAATGACGTCTGTAAGCATCGACTCTTCATTGCAAATTACAATCGATGCAGTGAATTGTCAGGGACATGTACGGCTCCATTGTTGTGCTTGATCATTGCTCACAGTATTTATGGGACACCTGTCTTTGGCCAAATGAAATGCGATCGCATCCGTTATTCCAGTGTGTCTTTGGGAATGGGGATGGATACGCTATATGTTGACGTTGGACATGGACGTAGATTCAGGGAGGTAATGTTAGCTTTGGCCTTGATGCACTTGTTGTACTATGGTTTGTGGGTTGTTTTTTTTTCAGGTGGTTAAACAAGGTAGTTGTATTGCTATGCGGCGCAAACACAACTCTAAACGCACTCTGGCATGATTTGTTCTTGGTTATCATCACTTGCCCTAAATTCCAAAACTACCAAACAATGGATGATGATCCTTTTCGAAGGACTTGCTCCTCGCCTTCTGCTCCTGATAATTGATTTACCTTTCACACGACACCGTGACTGGCTACTCTCTGTCTCTACTCTTCTAAGAAATACCGGAACTGGCTGCAGACAAAACGTTTGTTCTGGTTACCGCTGCATGGTGCGTGCATGACAACTCCCATCTTGTTCTCCCTCTGGTGGTTAGCGTATGTTAGTCGAAAAAGCGCTTGTAGCAAATCACGCATTTTAAATGTCAATATTGCTGACGATCATGCAATTCGATTAATTGTGCAGCCCTAGTTGTTGTGGCTCCCATTGTCACTCTGAGGTCTGTAGAAGTTGAAGCAGAGGAAAAAAAAATAAATTGTTGCATTTCAGGTGGTTTGCTGGACTTAGAGTGTTCAATTCTGGGGTATAGGTTGCCACGTGCCAAGTTCACAATATATTCTCCTACAGCCAGGGCAGTTGGGGGGAACCTCACCAGGTAGTATATATTCTCTCGCGACAATGTGCCTACAGCGAATGACCACACCACAGGGGTGCATGGTAAGCATCACAGTTTCACAGGTAGCATATTCTCCTGCAGGCATGCGCCTATGAAGAATGCCTGCAGTGGCAGTGGCATGGCACACATAACAGGCTCACTAGGTAGCATATTCTCCAGCAGGCATGCGCCTATGGAGAATGCCACACCGCAGTGGCATGGAACACATAACAGGCTCACTAGGTAGCATATTCTCCAGCAGGCATGCGCCTATGGAGAATGCCACACCGCAGTGGCATGGAACACATAACAGGCTCACTAGGTAGCATATTCTCCAGCAGGCATGCGCCTATGGAGAATAGCCACACCGCAGTGGCATGGAACACATAACAGGCTCACTAGGTAGCATATTCTCCTGCAGGCATGTGCCTATGGAGAATGCCACACTGCAGTGGCATGGAACACATAACAGGCTCACTAGGTAGCATATTCTCCTGCAGGCATGGGCCTATGGAGAATAGCCACACTGCAGTGGCATGGAACACATAACAGGCTCACTAGGTAGCATATTCTCCTGCAGGCATGGGCCTATGGAGAATAGCCACACTGCAGTGGCATGGAACACATAACAGGCTCACTAGGTAGCATATTCTCCTGCAGGCATGGGCCTATGGAGAATAGCCACACTGCAGTGGCATGGAACACATAACAGGCTCACTAGGTAGCATATTCTCCTGCAGGCATGGGCCTATGGAGAATAGCCACACTGCAGTGGCATGGAACACATAACAGGCTCATTAGGTAGCATTTTCTCTGGCAGGCATGCGCCTATTGAGAATGGCCACACCGCGGCGGTGTATGACACACACATAGCAGATACCGATTCCTCCGTCAGGCTCCAAATCTGTGCAGTGTTGGGGGGCTACAGTGTTAGCTCATCACTCCCATCATTCCTGTGTTAACATATGGGAGTGATTAAGTTGGAGCCTAGACGCCAAACACAAACCTGTTCTACTATGAATAATAAATATCGTAATAAATAAGATAAATAATCAAACGTAAGTTGTCTGACTGAAATGGAGCGAAGCCAGCGAGCTAGTTCTGGCAGGCAACTCGAGCTGCGCTGCTTCAGTCATGTGCCATACATCAGGTGACATAAATCATGTGACATATATCAGGTGACATACTTCACTTGCATGCTGCTACAATAGAAAGCTATGAATCCTCAATGATGACAGTCTTACCTAACATTTACCTTGGCTTTATATTTCCTTATTACGGAATTGTTGTCAAGGTGAGTCAGAGTATACGATAACGGAAGCAGTATAATAGGGAATCTGACAAGGACGCTTATTTTAATCCTCTACATGACCTTATCCTCTCTAGTATTAGAAGAACACATGTTCACAACAAGTCTGATAGATCTTGTCGAGACTTCTGAATTATCATTGCTAAGAATAATACTGCTTTCTGTTCTTTCTGCTCTATGATCAAACGCTTGCATCCCTCTTCAACCCATCTGACGACACCCTTGCCTACCAACAATGGTCGAAAATGCATGACGAGATCTCCTCAAAGCTTCGCCATCCCTGCCAGAGCTGAGGCCTAACACCTGGATGCTGTCCCCGCACTCACTAAGATGTTGCACCACTATGACTGCAACACTCCATCATCAATGCTACTCATGCTATGTTGGACACCACAAGAAGGAATATTGACTCTCAAACATCATCTGCAGCCTTGATGTTTTAATGTGTAATCTCCGCTGCATAAATCCTTTGTTGCATGTCAGATCTCGGGATCCATCACGTATCCGCGTCCGGGGTAGTCACAGGCATGTTTCGGCGCGCCTTTATCCCCTCAAATGGTGACGATACAATGCGAACGATGCCAAGGGATTCATTGCACCCTTGCCATGGCATACATCTGTTCCTGTCCATCCTGGGAGAGGGATCCCTCACATGTGGCTCTCTCTGAGGTTTCTACTTTTTCCCCTGTTTATGGGGGTTTTTTGGTAGTTTTTCCTTACTCTTGTCGAGGGTTAAGGACAGGATGTCGCATTTGTTAAGCCCGATGAAACGAATCATGTTTTGGATATTGGCGATACAAACAAACATGTGAATGAATAATTTGTATGTGTTTTGCAGACTGATTATTTTATTGCATTTCAGGTGGTTTGCTGGGCTTAAAGGTGAAATTCCGGTGCATATGTTGCCATGTGCCAAGTTCACTATATTCCCGTATAGGGAACCTCACCAGGTAGTATATTCCCCCGCAGACAATTTGGCTACAGCGAATGACCACGCCGCAGCGGTGAATGGCACACATAACAGTTCACTAGGTGGCATATTCTCCTGCAGGCAATGCGCCTAGGGAGAATGGCCACACCGCGGCGGTGAATGGCTCACATAACAGGTTCACTAGTTAGCATATTTTCCTGCAGGCTAATGCCCCTACGGAGAATGGCCACACCGCGGCGGTGAATGGCGCACACATAGCAGATACCGATCCGTACGTCAGGCTCCGACTATGTGCAGTTTTGGGGGGTTACAAGTATTTGCTCATCACTCCCATCATTCCTGTGTAATCATATAGGGGAGTGATTAAGTTGGAGCCTAGACGCCAAACACTAAATCTGTTGTAATAAATATATTACATGATCAAACGTGAGTTGTCTGACAGAAATATGGCGACGCCTGCGAGCTAGTTCTGGCAGGCAACTCGAGCTGCGCGGCGCCAATCACGTGACATACATCACGTGACATACATCATGTGACATACCTCAATCTCCACAACCAGCTATAATACACACCCACCTTATCAGGTGGTCTATTTAACCAGAGAGACATTTCCCATCAGCCCCTCTTTCTCGCACTGCTGCTGCAGTATTGCTACCTGTTGCTTCAGTCCCTCCACCACCCCAGCATCCACCTGTAGGCCCAGCATCCACCTGTAGGCTCCAAACGGGGGGTTACAAGTATTTGCTCATCACTCCCATCATTCCTGTGTAATCATATAGGGGAGTGATTAAGTTGGAGCCTAGACGCCAAACACTAAATCTGTTGTAATAAATATATTACATGATCAAACGTGAGTTGTCTGACAGAACTGTTACGTTCAATTCTTTACTTTTAACTTGCAAAGCATCTTGGACCTGTGTGTTATCTATATTAATAAATTGTATTATTATTGCATTATTATAATTTAGTTATTTATTTTTGGTTTTCTTTATTTAAAATTACTTTTTCTGGCGTCAATATGAAGATGTTTGATTTTTGTGAAGTGAAACATTTAAAAATCTGTGAAGAAGTTTAAACTTCAGATCTAATTTCTGAAATCATCTTTTGAAACTTCTGATTTTTTTGGGACTTTCAGTATTTCTGTCTTTTGTCTGAACTCGTGACCTTTGACCTGGGCTCCTCCCACATGTATCCATGTTCTTGGTGGTGATGGTGTGTGTCTGTGTCCCTCCCTCACCTGCCTCCTGGGCGGACGTCTTCCTGACCAGCTGCCCCGCCCGGGGGGGGGACACCACCTGGTACAGGATGTAGTCGTCGCTGGAGTCCAGGTCGGAGGCCAGCAGCATCATCTCCTCCAGCCTCACGGCGCCGCCCTCCTGCACCTCCACCGCCACGTTGTTGATGAGGAACGGGGGGGCGTCGTCCTTGGGCAGGATGTTGATGGGGAACTTGTGTCGGACGCTGTGACGGCCGTCGCTGATGCGGAAGACGACGTGGTCGCGGGTGGTGTCGCTGTCAGAGTGATGGTAGACCACCACGCCGTCCCGGAGGTCCTGCACCCGGAACATGAACGCCTTCCTGTCTGGGGAACGCAGGAGAACACAGAGGAACTCAAACAGGAAACACACATCACGTTTTGGGCAAATGGAGATTGTGTAGCAGATAAATCTCAATTCTGTTCGTATGATAACAAATGAAAAGCTCCAAACAATCCCACAGAGGATTATACAAACGCACAACCAGCAGAACATCTTCACACGTCCAGGAACACGTGTGTGTGTCTGTGGGGGTTTGTTCTCATGAAGAGAACATGAGAACCTCCTGATGAGGTTCTCATGTTCTCTTCATGAGAACCTCATCAGGATGTGAACACACGAGATGATCAGAACAATCAGAGCTTTCAAACTTCCTGCCGGACACAGAGTGTGAAACAGAAACAACAACTGACTAAGGCTTAATATGAATTATAATTAACTTCACATTCTAAAATTATAATTATTATACAAGAGCAACACACCAGTGTAATTTTTTTCTTTTATCTGTGTGGCGCCACATCATGGTATACGTTATCTCAAGGATTCTTTTTTATCTGTCAATATAAAAGGTTTTAATTTATGAGTAAATATTGTGTAGATGCAGTTTTTGTGTCTTTAGCTGCTTAGAGAAAATAACTTTTATTGTGGAGAAAATAACTTTTATTGTGGAGAAAATAACTTTTATTGTGAAAGTCCTATTTGGATCTGATATCGATGTCAGGATGAAGAGTTGGACTAAAAACTAGAAACTTGTGTGTCCTACATAAATGAAATATAGGCCAGGTCCATCTGTCAGCTGCGTGCTGCCCCCCCCCCCCCCCCCCCCCCCCCCCCCCCGTACAGCAGCAGAGCGTCATGTGACTGGCGGCCCACTGGCGGACATGTGTTGTTGTCAGCGGACGCTTCGCACTTTGATTCAATTACCGACTCACGCGCTGCGTTTCTCCCATTGTCACTTGGAAATAACAAGTTTCTCTTAGCGCCTGGAGGCGGGGGGGCGCTGGCTGCGGCGTGTGCTGTGAACACCGGTGGGGCAAAATGTGGCGTCCTTCCCGGTGGCCGTCCCGGTGCCAGGATGGGGGGGGGGCTTCCTGTCTCCCTGCGTTTGCCAGAGAGACAGAAGGGCAAGGTCAGCTGACAGATTGAGAGACGAGCGGTCGCGAGCCGAACCTCATTAGACTCTTTACCGAGGGAACCGGCTCCTGGTCCAAGTGAGGAAACGACTTGGTAATTGGGCCCAAAGGTGGCGTTGGGCAACAGGCCCATAAAGGGACGACGAGCTGGGACGACTGGGTGTGTGTCTGTGTGTGTGTGTGTGTGTGTGTGTGTGTGGGACAGGCACTCATCCATTTGGCTGAAGGCGTTGGACGGAGCCTGCAGTGACTGTCCCCCCCCCACGCTTCAGCGTCCCCGCCCCCGAGTCGCAGCACCGAGGGTCAGCAGCAGCGTCCTCGTCCCGGAGACACAACTCCACCGGAGGACCCACTAACTGCCTCCTACAGGCCGCACGCACAACACGTGTGTAGAGCGCCGCCAAACTTTTGTCGGCTTCCAGCTTCTGAACGAGAGCAGCAGATGAACAGAGTATGAACCGAGGAGGAGGAGGAGGGGGAGGAGGAGGAGGAGGAGCAGGAGGGGGAGGAGGAGGAGGAGGAGGAGGAGGAGGAGGAGGAGGAGGAGGAGGAGGAGGAGGAGGAGGGGGAGGATGAGGAGAAGGAGGAGGAGGAAGGGGACGAAGAGGAGGAGGAGGAGGAGGAGGAGGAGGAGGAGGGGGAGGAAGAGGAGGAGGAGGAGGAGGAGGAGGAGGAGGAGGATGAGGAGGAGGAGGATGAGGAGGAGGAGAAGGAGGAGGAGGGGGAGGAAGAGGAGGAGGAGGAGGAGGAGGAGGAGGAGGAAGGTGGAAACCTGCCTGATGGGACAAGTTTCAACAACTTCACACTAAAACACTGTAGAACAGAAACAATCAGCTGTTTCTCTTCATCACATCTGTAAAGTAAATATGTTTAATTTTAGGTTCATGGTCGAAGTTAAAAACTTTACAAAGTTTACAATTCTTCATGTTCAGAAACGTAACCAGGTTCAAACTTTGAAAGACTCTAATGAATTAAAGATCTCTGAGTTACTGACACTCTGTCATAACGCCTTTACTTCATTGCTTCTTTTTGCTTCAGGCTTAGGGTTAGGGTTAGGGAAAATTAAACAATAGAGGAATAATATAATAATTTAAAGTTAATTATTAGTATTAAAGTACAGTATTATTCTAAACCTCCATCACTTGCTCTGTGTTTGTTACGGCAGCAGAAAGAGTTTCAGGTTTGAAAGCAGATGAAGAAACTCCTGATGTTCAACATCATCTCGTTGTTTCTTCAGCTGACTTTAACTTTCCTTTGTCTTTATCCAAGTATTATTTGTGGGATGGATTTTGTGTGGACACATTCCTCATGTTCTTTACACCTGACTTTGTGTTGACTTTGTGTTGACATGTTGTGTTGTGAGGATTCTGTTGTGTTGCTGTGATAGAAAGCAAGTTGGTCAAATAGTTTAAAGGTTTTCTATCTTTCCAGTGACCTCCCAGTTGAAGGAAGGTTTACCATGTGGGTCGGATTTTGTCTATTTTTCCATTTATTGAAATTTATTTTATTTTATCTGTATTTGCATCAGGAACATTTTCTCATATTTTCATATTCTCAGTGGTTAAAAAACTGAAACAGCTGTTGGAAACAGAGCAGAGGAGCTGCTCAGTGAGCCACGGAGAATCAGCAGCAGACGAACTGTCCTGCTTCTAAACGTCTGAAGGAGAAAGGTTAAGTCCCTGCCTGAGCCCCTCAGGCCCCCCCCCCGCTCAGAGCTGGTAGCATGAAACCTGTGTGGGGACAGTGCATCTGCTCCCTGTGCACGGTGGCATGAAGCAGCAGAAGTCCTCCAATCTGCTCGCTGCCGCCCCCGTCAGAGACAAAGAGGACGTCTCCCCGGCCGCTGGGCTGGAGGGACAGACGTGGACGAGCGGCAGCCGCCTCCGGCCCCCACGTGGCCCCGGCCCCATTTTACACCTGATTAGGAAACACATGCAGGGCCACGAGACATATGCTTCCCCAGCCACCCACGGTCCCTGACGGGGGGGCGACACATGGAGCAGAAAGGCCAGACGACGTTCTCCGGGAATTCCCAGGGCGGTGAGCGTGTCGGATACCAGCACAGGATTAGAGGTTCCGGGTTTAACTCCCGGGTCTCCTCCTGGTGAGGAGGCTCCTCCGTCCTCAGAGGACGTTCCACCCAATCCGTTATCA
The DNA here is from genome assembly GCF_949316205.1 of Platichthys flesus. NCBI lineage: Eukaryota > Metazoa > Chordata > Actinopteri > Pleuronectiformes > Pleuronectidae > Platichthys > Platichthys flesus. The sequence continues at coordinate 592,636 of NC_084953.1, read as the reverse complement.
TTGTGCTTCCACAGTTCTTCTCCTTCTTCTCCTTCTTCAACCTGGGAGCACACGAGCTGCTTGAAGGAAACTAAACCACCAACACCAGTTTCAATCCACATATGTTCTGTGCCCAGACTCATGTGAGGTCACGGTGACCTTTGACCTCTGATCTCTGACCACAGAATTCTGTACAGATCATCCAACTGAACAGATGAAGAAATTCCATCGGCTCTAGATAGGATCACAGAAACCTTCAGAACACCTGGTGGATATTTGCAGTACTGCATGTTTGTCTGGTGACCCCGTGACCTCTGACCCCTCACCTCTGACAGTGAGCCGACCGTGCAGGGGACCGTCCACCGCCACCAGGTGGACGCCCTCGATGTTGTCGTTGTCCACGATCTGCAGCTGCTCCCAGGTGATTGGTCGAGACTGACCCTCCAACAGGTCCAGACCTGAGATCAGTAGATAAATCAAATCTGCAGAGTCCAACACCACGGACCTGAGGATCTGCTTCTTACCCATGTTCCAGGAGACTCTGGGTGCGTTTGTTTCCGCCACCCTGATGGAGATGTGCACCACGATGGGGGGGCTGGTCATATAGGAGCCGTCTATAACCTGGAACTCCGCCTATCAGAAGATCCAGGGGAAGTTAATGACTGGAAATATTATTTTGAATCACATAGATGGAGAATCTTTACATATGTAAACAGGGTCCATGCACGTTGTTGCTGCTCCGCTACATCTCCATCATCATTAACAGATGTTCACTGACAAGAAGAAGTTCAGCCTCTGACTCCTCAACCGATCCTGTACCTCGTAGTTCCTGCGATGTGATTGGCTGCTGTTGGGCGGCTGGTAGGCCACCTTCATCTCGTGGAGGTCCTGCCAGGTGAAGGAGCCGACGGGCCGGGTGTGGTCGTCCAAGTGGGTGACGTAGCCCTCAGCGGGGGGGGCGGTCACGTTGAAAACCAGCCTCTCCTGCGGCGTCTCGTGGTCGCTGGCGTCCAGGGCGGCGGTGGTGAGGGGGGTGAGGATGAACTGGTCCACCTCCAGGATGAAGGAGGCCATGAAGGCGGCCTGGGGCGGCTGGTTCTGCATCGCACCGTGGATCAGAACCGGTAACCACACCGCCTGCGACTGGGAGCACAGGAAAGCAAAACTTTTAAAAACCTCTTTTAGGACGTGAACATTAAACTCAAGTGTCACAAAGAAATCAACACATGATGACACACCCGACGTGTTGGAGGTGACACCAGCATCTCGACATCAGAAGACTTTCAACACAGATGTACGTGAAGCGGGATGTCACACTCCGACTGCCAATGAGCTTCTCAACGTCTGAGAGGAACTCAAACATCCACTTCAGACTGGATATGACAGAAATGAACTTTATCATCTAAAGCACTTTATCACATCTCTTCTGGAAAGTTATTTTCCTCCAACGCTCTGTTTTCTCCTGAGAAATATCAAATCTCCTCTGTGAGTGGATCCAGGTGGTGTCTGGGTCTCGTACCTCCAGCAGCGCCCGGGTGCTCTGCTCCCTCAGCTCCACCCGGATGGAGATGTAGTCGATCTCCGGCGATGGAGGACTGAGGTGCTGGTACTTCAGCCCGGAGCTCAGGAAGTCCTGGCAGCTGGTCTTCAGGAACCGAACCTCCGTGGTGTGATGACGACAGGGTTTGTTTCCAGGACAGAGCGTCTCCGTCTCTCGTCCTGAGCACGAGTTCAACAACGTGTCAATCAAACAACGTGTCAATCAAACAACGTGTCAATCAAACAACGTGTCAATCAAACAACGTGTCAATCAAACAGCTTCATCTTACTTTCACAGTTTTCTGTTTTAATATTACACTTTTCCCAATGTAAGTACCTTTAGTTTTATGTTTATTATGTTTTTACAGGTGACTTGATGTGTGTAGCAGCACGTGATGTGTCCAGATGTGTGGTACCTCTCCTCAGCGCGGCGTCCTCCTCCCTCACCAGCTGACCCAGCGCCGGGACCCGGGTGTCGCCGGTCGTGGTCCGGACGGTGCAGACCAGGTCGCCCCTGGTCCTGATGCGGAGCACGGAGCCGTCGATGGCGTTGGACAAAGCGTAGAACTGAGGAACCACCAGAGGAACGAGGCCCAGCTCCACCACAGCAGAACCCGAGTCCAGGACCCGCACATGCAGGACCAGCGTCTCCACCAGCGTGTCTGAAGACGTGAACCTTCACACACACACACACACACACACACACACACACACACACACACAAACACACACACACACACACACACACACACACACACACTCTGATTCTCATTCTGAATGTCTGCAGGTCGTCGGGTCCGACTCGTTCACGACTACAGGAACATGTCAGTGGTTCAGTTCATGTCTGAAAACATCTGCTCTATTAATCAAGGATTTATTAATTATGTGTTTGAATGACTTGTTGTTCCCGGTGAGTGACTCCAGCCTCACTCACCTGTAGACTCTGAGCATCACCGTGTCCTCGTCCAGCAGGGGACTCCCGTGGTGCACGTATCTGACCTCGTCCTCCAGGAAGCTGCAGTCGAACACCTGCAGGGGACAGAGGAACCCTCAGAACACTGAAGCTGTGCTGGTTCTGTTGGTACCAGCCTTCACCACATGGTCCTCACCTGAGGCGTGAGCCGGCCCACCCTCTGAGTGACGGCTTCGTTCATCACCACCTCCACCTTACAGTCTCCACCCGGGTCCACGCTGATCTTCAGCTGCTTCTCTGTGACGAACACCGAGCGACCCCTGGAGACCTCCACGCCCGAGTTCACCTCCACCAAACTCCCGGTGCAGGAGGCCGCCGCGGCGAGCAGCCCGAGCAGCACGAGGGCAGCCATGTTGGATGTTAGGATTCTGGTTCACAGGGGAGAGAAGAAGTTGTGATGGACGGAGAGGACGTCAGGTCACCTCCACCTGGAGAGAGATCATCAACCTGCTTCCACACGAACACTGAGTCACTTCACCTGAAACCAAGTTTGTGTGGAATCAAAACGTGTCGACACTGTGACTGTGTTCGTTATAAAGACGAGCAGGGGAAACAGGGGTCAAGGGTCAGGGGTCAGGAGTCAGGGGTCAGGGGTCAGGGGTCAAGGGTCGTCCCCCGATAGGACCAGGAGACATTTCTCTTTACATCTGTCAACAAATTTAACAAATTGAACTGAAGAGTTGTGAGAGCCTCTCACTGAGTTGACCTCATCTGACCTCACAACCTGCTGGGGTTCACTCAAGAAGAACCTGTGGCTGTTGACTCAGTGTTTGGTCTCCACCTCCACCTGAAGGAAGAATCTGATAAACCAAAACCAACAAGAGAACAAACTGTTTCTGAAAGATTCCTTTTCACAGTAAAATCCAGTTTTCAGTTTAAATCTGCGACTGACAAACAGAAACCGAGCTGATCTCAGATCTAGGATCTGTTCACATTACACAGTTCATCCGTTGATATACAGAGCAGTGGTTAAAGAAGTTAAAGAAGATAATTCTCTTGTCTTTAAAGTCTTTAAATTGTAAATCCAGTCAAGCTCCTCAGAACCTTTGGACTTTTCCAAACTCAGAATCTTCTGATCTTTACCCCGAATCTGATCAACTTCATCCGTCATAAATACACAGGATCCTGATCAGGTTTAACTCGTCTTCTGTTCACAGCCAGCAGCACACCTCCTCCAATCCTCCCAGCTCCCAGCATGCACCTGACTGACGCCACAGCACCCTCCTGCCCGGGAAACGCTTTCACCCTCCATTTCACTCAGAGCTGAGCCCACTGCAGGAAGCACGGGGTTAATCTGCGTGACCCGGCCGAGGTGCTGGAGGTGAGCGGGACAGGCGGCGCGGGGGGGGGGGGGGGGGGGGCTTCTAGATCAAAGCAGGGCGCCAGCTGGAGCCGGCGTGTCACTTCCCATCCGACCAGACGAGCGGCGCTTCGTTAGGCGAGACGTCTTCACACTGAGGGAATCGACCTCACGGTGAAAACACGGAGCCGAGGAGCTTCACAGGAAGTTACACTCAGGGTTCGACTCTCTATCAGAGCAGGTTCGAGACCGGAGGTTTCAAAGTTCTGTTGATCAGAGCTGAAGATGAAACCCACTGAGCAGGGGATCGAACCGGACTCAGCTGGAGACGCCCGTCCTCCTGGAGACCGGGTTGAGTTTAACCATGTGACCTCGAGTCAACAAACCATCATGTGACCAAACTTTAGTTCAAGGTGGAAGCTGAATTGATGTTATTTACTAATCAAACAACAAATTTAGTTCAGTTTCTTGAAGGATCTTGAAGCAGAAGAGAAACGTCTCCACTGCAGAGGAAGCTGATCTCACCTGGACGTCCTGATGTCTCTGCACAGACGATGAAGGTTGGACGAGCGGAGACGTTAACTGATCCAGCAGCTGCTGCGTTGGCTGGAAGTGACTCAGCTGAATGGACCACACAGAGTCCCACAGTCTGAGCGAAGCAGGAACATCACGTTCAGGTTCAGACCCAGTCGGTCCTTGAACGTCTCAGATCTCCTTCAGAGGACGAACCCGAGGACACTGAACTCTACATGGTGTCTGATGAATCCTGGGACACCTCGGGCCGAGAAGGATCCACATGTGAAAACCTCCTGAGGATGTGGCCCCTGGGTTCAGACACAGCTAATGGGACTCCAGACGGTTTCTTTACTTTACAACTGAACTAGCATTAGCATTAGCATTAGCTACATACAGAGGCTAACCACTCATTTCCTCAGAAACAGCAGCCGGAGAAACACTGACGTTTCAGTCTGAACCACAGACCTGACATGACAGCTCCCAAACCTGAAACCATATCATCTCAATCGCCCCCTGGTGGCTGGCTGCAGTGCAGGACACTAACCTCCTCCATGTTAGCAGATGGAACACGGACCAAACTAAAAGTAGATGTTAAATAAGGGTCTGAAGATGGTTTCTGTCATTTCAGGTCGTTCTTGTCTCTCTGATGTTTCTGATCAGTTTGGTTTGAATCAGTTATTTGATGTTATTAAAACATGATAAACATCTGAGACTGACTCCTGATTGGTTGAGTGTGTGTGGGCGGGGCCTTGATACCACGTTCCTGTCAGAGTTTATTGGTTCATCACAAACTGTCTTTCCAAGTGGACGTCTTCGTCTGCTACGTGTGCGGCTCCTCTTCTTCACCCTGAGATGTTTGTGTTCTCCCAGGTTCACGTCACGTGTTAGAAACCTCATCAACTCGTCCACTCGCTCACTCAAGTGTTTCCTTTATCTGTTTGTTCGTCTGTGAATCTGTGGATCTGCAAGTTTACTTCTCTGTAAATCTAAATTCTAAGGAAGCTGACCCTTGTACACAAGTTTATTTGTGTTTGTACAAAAGTTAAGTTGTGTGTTTGTGAGTTTATGTGTTTAAACATGAAATAAACCCTCAGGTTCCAGTGAGTCTCAGCAGGTCTGAGTTGAGGTGTCTGTTTGTGTGTCTGCAGGCTTCACTGTGAGTCGCTCCCTGAGTTCCTGTGTGTCTTTGTGTCTTTGTGTTCATGCAGAGTTGAGATGCAGGTTGGCAGCAGCTCAGTGCTGTTGCTTCACAGAAAGTTTCCACTGAACTCCCGCTGCTCTGATCACATCCTGCGCCCGTAAAGCTGAGGAGACACACTTCACTGAAGGAGTGTGAGTGTTTAACGAGAGAGGCCAAAGACGGAAGAACCGGGATGAAAGGAAGGAGATCCATTCGTTTTGTGTCTGTGTTCGCTCTCTGCTGCAGGCCTGCTGGAGGTGTGTGTCGGCACGAGAGCAACAACCCAGTGTGTGTCTGTGAGTGTGAAGTTGGTTGGCACCTACCTCCAGTTGTGTGGAGCTCCTGTGTTCGCCTCCGTCTTCTTCACCTTCTGTGCACGCTCAGAGGAAGAGGAGGGCTGTCACACATAACACTTCACACCCCCCGTTTGACACCACCCCCCATTCAACAGCTCCCCGGCACCCCGAGACGTCTGGCATCCAACAACACAGGGGGGGGGGGGGCACACTGCGAGATAGGGAGAACAAAGGGCGAGCAAGATCCCTCCACTGGTTGAGTCCTAAAGCCAAAACCACAGAGAGAGAGAGAGGGGGGGGGGAGAGAGAGAAAGAGAGAGAGAGAGAGAGCAGACAGGAAATGTGCTGTGAGGATTCCAGGACATTTTTACAGCCCCCCCCCCCCCCCGTCTTGACTTCTCTCTCTCTCTCTCTCTCTCTCTCTCTCTCTCTCTCTCTCTCTCTCATCTCTCTCTCTCTCTCTCTCTCTCTCTCTCGTCACGCGTGTCGGTAGCAACAGGAACATGGAGGCCGAGCAGGAGATCGACCTGCTGACATCACAGCGCTCTGTTGAAAACACAAACTGGGATTCGATCTGCCCACAAATCTGATCCATCGATTAGAAACGTCTGAGTTGTTCCATGTTTTAATGTTTTAATGTTTTAATGTTTTATTGTTGTATTGTTTTATTGTTTTAATGTTTTAATGTTTTAATGTTTTATTGTTTTATTGTTTTAATGTTTTATTGTTTTATTGTTTTAATGTTTTAATGTTTTAATGTTTTATTGTTTTATTGTTTTAATGTTTTAATGTTTTATTGTTTTATTGTTTTATTGTTTTAATGTTTTAATGTTTTTAATGTTTTAACTCAGGACTCGTTCATGAGCTCGGAGGAAATAGAATTAGTTTCTTGAAGACGAATGAGTCTTGTGAAGCTGGTGTTTGAGTTTGAGTGTTTCAACACATGTTCGTCAGAAACCACAGAGCAGCATGTGTGTGTGTGTGTGTGTGTGTGTGTGTGTGTGTGTGTGGGGGGGGGGGGGGCGGTCTGATCGCTGAGAAAAACATCCAGCAGGAAGGAAACTGCTTCTTCTCCCTGAGCCTCTGAGGAGCAGCACATTCCCACCTGGACCTCCAGCCCGAACCAGAACCTGGATCCTCGATGACGTCTCTCAGCTGATTGGTCGAGGTCAGGTCGACGCTGAGGCCAATCAGGAATGTGATGAGGCTCGGCCGTTTGTCATCAGTTACTGATGTTGAACTGTGACCTGCGACAAAAACACAAGAAGATTCTGTGACTTTTAAATCAAAGCTTCTCCTGCAGATCAGCAGATTATTCAAACTCCTCCACGAAAAAAACTCAAAAATACTATTTTTATAGCAAATTTATCATTAAAAAATGTTTTTATACCAAAATGGTCAAATGCTTTTTGGAGTCAAAACAAGATGAAATTTTTTTTAGTGGAAATAAATCAATAAAACCATCAGATCATGTGTCGTGGTTTTATTTTTTCATCAGCTTCAGTGTGAGTCCGCTGATAAGAATGAATTTGTTTGGAGGATTCAAAATAATTAAAATTACCAACGTTACAGGACAGAAAAGTGGAGCAAACTTTTGAGTTTCCTGCCGTGACCTCGTCGGAGCAGACGCAGGAAGTTGTGTTAGAGTCGGAGCGTGTGTGTCGCTCTGGATTTAGATCCGTTCGGAGGCGTCGGTGCCAGAGACGTCGCTGCGGCTCGGCCTTGACTTCCAGTCGACTGTCCGGCTCCCTGATCACTTCTGACTGCTACCCTTTGCGTGGTGACTTTGGACTTTGCCACGGCGTTTGGCCTGGTGCCCACCCCCCCGGGCCCGAGGCCCCTGTCAGCCTGACGCCGTGACTCCTCCACCGCCTGAAATTAATTTCCCTTCCTCACTGACCCATAATTAAATCCTGGAACAGTCTGTTCCGACGAGCAGGAAACAAACAAGGAGAATTATTCTGCTTTGGACTGAGCTGCTCTGTTGGCCATGAATCCTGCGAGCGCTTCGTCCTTGTGATCACGGAGCGGCGGCTTCTCTGGGCGCTGAATCTGCAGGGGCGGAGCTTCCCCTCTGCTGGCGGCCGACACCTTCTAACAGCTCTGTTGGCCGGAGAGAGAGAACCAGTCGGCTCTGCTTTGAAAGACACTTTTCTGGGGTTCAGTAATTATCAGGTAAGCAGACCCCCCCCCCCCCCCCCTACAGTTTCTGCAGCGCCGCTCTACAGCCACAGATAGCGTGAGAGATTAAAGCCGCTCGGGTTTGGAGCCGTCGACCGCAGCCTCTCCGCCGGCGGCGTGTTGGCAGGAGAATCAGAGCGGGCCGCTGCCAGCCTCGTGGCACCGCTTCAGCTCGTGGCACCGCTTCAGCTCGGCAGCACCGGCCCAAGAGGAGCTGGAGCGGCGTCCTCCCTCCCACAGAGAGGAGACGTCTTTATTAAGAGATTCACAGTGACACGTGAATATCCCTCCATCATTACTGCTCCCGTCTGGGGCTCCATATGTCAGAGCTGAAGCTACAAGAGCTGGAGCTACAAGAGCGAGCACGTAGAGCTGCAGCGAGCAGCGATCACTGATTCATCTGCCAAACACTAGAGTTCATCAAAGATCTTTAAAATGAATCGTTTGGTCTCGAAAACATCATGAACCAGTAGAAACATCATGAACCAGTAGAAACATCATGAACCAGTAGAAACATCATGAACCAGTAGAAACTGCTGGACAGAGATTCAGGGGACGTCTTGGGTTAGTGTTAGTGAGTAGGTTTAGGGTTAGGGTTAGTGTCACATGATCCTCTTGGAACCATCGGACCATTGGCTGAGTTTGATTCTGGACGAGCAGAAACTGAGAAGCTTGGAAACGATGACGCTCACAGCCTCTTGTGATTGGTCCGGCTCCTGTCACATGACCTCCTTCAGAGTAGAGTCACTGTTACTGTTGTCTCTGCTCACAGCTGTTTACCACGATACAGATGTTTACATGAGACCAGATGTTATTACAGCAATCTTTGTATGACTGCACGTGCACACCCAGTGCACGTGAGTGGGCGTGTTTATGGGTTTATCAGATTAAAACGGAAAGAAACTCAAACTTGGTGTGGATGTAGCTGAAGTGTGTGTCTGTGTGTGTGTGTAGCACATCAGTGTAGTGTCGAGCTTCATCTCCTCTCAGGCCCATTTGTCCCATTACACAGTCGTACTGGTGACCAGTGGAGAGTCTCACTGGGAACCTGTCAGCTTCAATACATCACAACCACTGACTGACACCCCCCACCCCGTGTGAGGGGGGGGGCACCTCCTGAAGAAGATGGGGGTGGGGGTGGAGGGGTCTGACCTACCCTGGCAGCGATGAGGGGGGCGGAGCTCATCCTCAGATTATGCAAATGAAGCGTCGTTTTGATGCAAAACAAACCGGACTGGCCGATAATGTTTCTCCAGTCGTGAAAGGGCAAGACTCCCTGGGAGAAATACCAGGAGACGCGAGGGTGAGAGAGGGCGAGCGAAGGAGCAAGGCATTGTGGGCAATGAGCGGGGCTAGACGGGCGCCCCCCCCCAGCGTTATACATTATCATATTTCCACGTAATTAGTTGTTTTTTCCACATGAAATGAGGAAGCGGCTCGACGGTGCGTTCATCGCCATGAGGAGAGCCCCCCCCCCCGCTCCTCTGCTACTGAGCCATGACCTTTGACCTTTCCCCTTAATCATCGACCCAACAACCTCACACACACACACACACACACACACACACACGACCCTCATGTAAACGATGACTGCCTCCATGGATCTGATTAATATGTGAACAGGGGCCATTAGAGAGCAGCAGTGATCTAACAGGCGGCTGCAGGGGCCCTTGGCAGGCGGCGCTCAGTCTCACCAACACACACGAGGGCCACATGGCACGAGGAGCTGGGCACACAACCAAACACACATGATATTCAAGTGGTTTGGGGTCGTAGCTGCCGGCCTGTGTGAGACCTGCTGGGTCTGATCCGACTGCAAAGTGTCATGAGACTCCGGAACCTTCCTCATCCTGGTGCCAACATTACCCACAATGCACCAGCCTCCCCAGGTGATGTTGGAGCCATGAGGAGCTTTGTCATAGATTCAAACGTCTCAACATCATCTGTGAAAGTCCTCCTCAGTCAGGACCAATCATCTCAGAGAACCGTTCACACCTTCAGGTCTCAGCCAGGTGCTTCAGATCCTGAGAGTCTATCAATAAATATCTTTTAACCACATAGAAATAACAGTTTTTAAAAAGCTTCATTGGGTTTGATCCGACTCTATCCTGATGACATCACGTCAGCCACGTTGAACCTGTCACATGATTTATCTCACATCAGAAAGTAGAACTCTCCGTCTTGTTCCTCCATCTTGAAGCTTCGCTTTGCCACAAACTCTAAACTCTGGTGACGTGGCGTCGCCGGGGGTCCTGGTGAAACCGCTCCATGGTGTGTGTCGGTGGCGTGGGCCTGGATGGGTGGAGGCCATGGAGCAGGCAGAGCGGCTGGATGGATGGATGGAGGCCATGGAGCAGGCAGAGCGGCTGGATGGCGTGTGTCCCTGGGAGCGCGCTCAGTGAAGCAGCAGGAGAGCAGTAGCTTCAGATTAGACCAGTGAGGCTGGAGAGGAGCTGGCTGCAGTCCGGACCTCATGCATCATCAGCCAGAACCCTGTGTGTGTGTGTGTGTGTGTGTGTGTGTGTGTGTGTGTGTGTGTGTGTGTGTGTGTGTGTGTGTGTGTGTGTGTGTGTGTGTGTGTGTGTGTGTGAGTGTGTGTGTGAGTGTGTGTGTGTGTGTGTGTGTGTGTGTGTGTGTGTGTGTGCTTTGAACAGGCAGCAATCTTTCTCTCTGCTGATCTGACAGAGACTGAATATCAGATCAGGAGACCTGGACTCAGATGTTTGTGTGGAAGCTGCAGAAGGTTGACGGTTCACCTGCGTTTGCTTCAGGCTCCTCTGACTCATGGAGGTTTGGTTCTTCTGGACTCAAGGAAGCAGCAGCTGCAGGAGTCTGGAGACAAACGTTAGAACAACAGAAGTCAGAGAGAAACACGTATTTATCTGAAACAGGAAACAGCCTCCGATCACACACTCTGAAACTGACACCACATGACCAGTGCATGTGAACGGTCATGTGTGTTTTTATTGTGGATGTGCCCCCCCCCCCCCCCTCCCCCCCCAGACCGGTGAGGTGAGGCCAGGGGTGGAACCCTCCAGGGTCACCAGGATGGAACCAGAGAAGATCCATTCATCTGATGTACAGCCACGTTACCCTCTGTGGAGAAAGTGACTGAACGACTGCTCTGCAACACGCTCGGCCTGAACAGAGAAGAAGAGCTTTTAAACCCAGCCAGCTGTGTGGGGCATGTCGAGAGGAGGAGGAGGAGGAGGAGGAGGAGCAGGAGGAGGAGGAGGAGGAGGAGGAGATGAAGCAGGAGGTAGTTGGCTGGTGGAGGAGCAGGACAGGGCAGCATGGCGACGCTCCAGTCCGCTGGCCGGAGCCCAGTTGGTGCTTAATCACAGCGAGAGGTCAGCCTCCGCCTTTCACAGCCAGCTGACATCAGTGTGTGTGTGGGGGGGGGGGGGGAGGAGGTGTTGGGGGAGTCGGGGCATCCCTACCCCTGTGACCCCCCCCCCCCCCCCCCCCCCCCATCCCCCTCTCATCACCTTCTAACATGTAGGTGTGTAATCTGCAGCCAGGAGGGTGGAGGAATATACAGTGTGTGTGTGTGTGTGTGTGTGTGTGTGTGTGTGTGTGTGTGTGTGTGTGTGTGTGTGTGTGTGTATGACCTGCCAACATCATGAGTGCATGCAGACGGTGGTGGCGAGCCGAGCCAAGACCGGAGCCGAGCTGCCAACCGTGCTGGGTGACCCGTCCGTCCACCGCTCCTCCCCAGCCGCTCTGCAGGCTCACAGTGCCAGCTCGTGTGTGTGTGTGTCTGTGTGTGTGTGTGTGTCTGTGTGTGTGTGTGTGTGTGTGTGTGTGTGATCACGATCTTTAGGTGTGAAAACGTCACGTGCTGACAGTTTGGCCGGTGAAGCCCAGCGGCTGCACAGCGTCACAGTCACATCCCCAGTGGTTCTGTTCCTGTTGAATCCTCCGTGTTGAACTCGTTCCATCACGTGAAGCAAAAACTGAAAAATGTGAATCGAGTCAAAACAAACGTGTGAAATCAACTTTATAACTGAAATAATGGACATGAAACAAACAGCTGCTGTAACTGATCCACCAAACTCTGATCAGAATTCATCCTGTTTTCAAGATTCCTGCTGAGAACTGGAGATAAACTCTGGTATCTAATAACCCTCAGAGGTCAGGGGTCGTGACCTCTGAGTGACTGATCAGCTGTCACATTAACCTCTGTGTTTCCATGAAAACAACACATCAGACATGGAGAGAGTTTCCTGTTGGTTCTGAGGTTCTGAGGTTCTGAGGTTCCTCACGAGAGAACCCTGATGCTGATGAAGGCTAACACGGCGTCTCGCAGCAGAACAAACCTCTGAAGGTCAACCAGGCGGAGGTCAAACACGAGCTACACGCTCATTATGCAGTCGTCCACTGTCGCTCGTCTCGCTCCAGGTTACAGAAACACGACCGGGGGGGTTTCAGGTCACATTCAAATCAGTGTTTTACTGACAAGTTAAAATAAAGGTTTGAATAAATCACACGAGGTTTGGATGTAGATTCTCTTCCTCACAGGAGCTTCCTGCAGCAAGGCCTTATGGGTAAGAGGAGACGACGTCACCTCCAGAGACTGTCAATACAGATGGACAGGTCCCACCTGCTAACATGGAGGAGGAGGGGTTCATGGCCGATGGTGCATCCAGCCACCAGGGGGCGATGGAGAGGCTTTGGCTTCATATTTGGAATAGGAAACAACACAACTGTCAAATATCTTGTTTTCACTTTAAACTCATTGGTTGAAATGAATTAACTTAAAATGTAAAGTGAACAAAACTAGAAATTTAATTATTCTGAAATATTAGTTACTTTCAAAGTAATACTGCAAAAGAGACCTGCCAAAATAAAAGCATCAAGAAACATTAAAGCTTTGGATGATTTTTGTCTTTTTCTACAAATATCAGTGAAACATTAACGTTAACTGGTAAAATCCTGTAAGAGGACAGATGAGACTGGGAAGACGTGACAGGAGGACATAGAGCCGTCTTCCAGGTCCTGGTGTCTTCAGAACGTCAGACCTGAAGACACCAGGACCTGGAGCCATCTTCCAGGTCCTGGTGTCTTCAGAACTTCAGACCTGAAGACACCTCTTCATCAAGCAGGTCCATATCATGTTGAACTACTTCTGAAGATATACCAGGAAGCTGGAACCGAGTCATTTGTTTAAATGAAAGTGTTTGTGTGATGATGATTGTGTGTATAATGTTGTGTATCCCGTTGTGTACGTGTGTTAACGAGCTGCCGCAGCAGAAGGGGCGAGGTTAAAGAAGCAGCGATTACAGGAAGGAGAGAAAAAAACTTTGATGTGTAAACATGCAAATGAGTTTGGAAATGTCAAATTAGCATAGATTTGGGCTGACCCGGGCGGCGGGCTCCCTCGCAGCTACAGGCAGCCGGGACGCTGACAGCTCGGCCGCGTCCAGACGGCTGCTCTACATAGAGCGGCTTCCCATCACCGCGGGTCACCACCAGCATCCCGTCGCCACCGAGACTGATGGAGACTGACAGGGCGGACTGCCTGACTGACGGACGGATGGATGGATGAATGCTACAGAGTGAGGGAGGGAGGGAGAGAGAGAGAGAGAGGGGGGGGAGAGAGGGAGGGAGGGCTTTAGCTCTGGGCCTTGCTCGCCCACAGAGGAGAATATAAAAACTGTGGATTATGTAAATGTGCTTGTTAATTTAATCAATTACTGGTGGAGTGTTCATCAGCGGCTTCATGACCTCGAGCTCGACTCAGACTTTCTTTGTTCGCTGTGACGACTGAGTCGTCGTTTAACTTTAACTCGAGGTTCAACACAAACTTTTCATTCTCACTGAAGTTTCTGTGAATTAGAAATAAACTTCTGAAGATGTTGACGGAACAAACCTCCCAGTTATAGAACTGGTTCTTTGGAATCGACCATTTCACTTTATTTTAACACCGGAATCATAAAACTGAACTTTATTACAAAGAGGAGAATAAATCGATTTAAAATAAGACGACTGGATAAGGATGTAAAACAACAGCTGTGTCCTGCAGGTAAATAAATGAAGATGAGGATAATGTTATTTTTAAATATATTTTTTATTCCTCTTTATGTATATTTATATTTTCTTTGTTTAAGAAAGACATTAATGAAAAGTATAAACGGCAGTACAAGTTATGTTTCTTCAAAATCTCCAGGTTATGATTTGATCAAGTCTCACAGGTGATGATTTACTGAAATCAAGAATTAATGATAATTAGTAAATTCTTCTCTTTATGGGGATGTTGGATTTTATTTACTCTTTTCTAATGAATTTTTGTTTTCAATGTAGAAATCAGCTTAAAAAGTTTTGGAATTTAAAGTACATTAAAACATTTAATTTGGTTTTAGAAAAATATTCTATCAGTCAAACATATTTTTAGGACATGTGTGAAATAGTTTCATTTTTCGAAAACAAAATTTTGTGCTTGATTTAAGGGATTTAATTTATAAAGTTCTTTTCTGATTTAACTCTTTGAAAGTATTTTACTCATTATATACTATTTCTAAATCTTATACTTCAGCAGTTAGTTGAAATTATTCTTGATCGTTAATGTTCATATTTACAGTACTGCAGCGTTGCTAGCATACCCCCCCCCCCCCCCCCCCCCACTGCTGGATGGACCTCAGATGACAGCGGAGATGTGAAGAAAAATCCTCTGAACAGCCCGAACACACACACAAAAACACACACGCGTGACCGCCCTCTTGTTCATGTGTAAGTATGATGTTATTCACATGCTCGTTGTTACAATCAGATTATTAACGTCAGTTGATCTGGTTTCATCGTCTCTAATGATTCAGGTCAAACTTCAGCCTGAGGCCATTTCCTCCAGATCCTGTAAAAACAAACGGCTGCACTGATGTGGGGTCAGTTTGGAGGCTGAAGAACATGTGACCCAGACTAATAACAGTCTGAGATCAGCTCTCAGTGACTGATCGGCTCCTGAAGGCCTGTTTTTAAGTATTTCGTTTCAGGAGAAAATGTATTTGTAATTAATAATCAAAAGTTGGTCCTGAGATGTTTTTGCACGTGGTGGACTTCTTGCTGACCTCAGCAGAACGTCAGGATGTCGGAGAACAGCAGGAACCAGCTGAAGATAAACTGAATTAGTGAGAGAGCCTCCGTCACAACTGTGAACTAACAGATGAGCTTCCTGTCAGCCCATGTGACTTCTGTTTACAGCTCCTGATTGGTCTGTAATCAGGAAGAGACCACAGGAGAAGAGGCTTCATCAGGGTCCAGGGGAAACTTTGATTTCATTTACTTCTCCACAGATTCAATATAAAAGCAGCAAAACATCATAAGACCTAAATAATGTGTTGGATCATTTGTGTGTTATATATGTGTTGTTACGTAGCCCAACACAAACTCAGTGTGTTGACACAGAGAGTCTTTTTTTTTTTTAACAATATATTTATTGAGTTTTACATATAAGAAACATACACTTCATAACATTTATGAACATACAAACGTTTATGAACACCCCCAACCCACAATCAAACACTCAGGGTAAAGAAAAGAGGCAGAAATTAAAAAAAACTTAAACAAGATTAAATAAAATACATAAAAAAAATACAATAAAAAATACATATATAAAAGTATAAGAATAAATGGAACACAGAGACACTCACAGTTGGATTCAGTTAAGCTCAGTGTTTCTGTCCTGGGACCCTGAGGAGGAACCAGGTCAGGTAAAAGCGTCGCAGTGACGAGAGCCAACTGTTCTCACCTGAGGCCGCTCACACAGCCAGCACATCCATTATGCAAACAGGGGGGGGGGGGGGGGGGTCCAGATGTTGCCAGAGACGCTGGTTTCTGTTTGGGTCCTGTTGTCACTTGAATGGACAACTCAGCTTAAACAGCCTCATTTATTCATTCAGCATTTTTTATTGATCTGCTGGTGAGGTGGATCGCATGCAGACACACACACACACACACACACACAAGGATCTGGAACATATGGACACGTGTGGACAAATGGAGACACGCATGTGTGTGAGCTCACAAACGTCCAACGCTGCAGAAATTCAACCAGAAAATTAATCTCAATATTCAATATTTAAAACATATAAAACAATGTGTGTGTGTTCAATTCACTGGTTGGACTGGAACCATCCTATCATTCTGTATTGATAAATATTATCACTATGGGTTCATGTAACGTACAGTGAGTACTGCACTCATGTTTATTATTTTATTATATAACACGTCCTGGAACACGTTCGCACTATTTCTTTTTCTTTTCACCAAATATGTTATAATATTTTAATTTGCAAACAAACAACACAGAAACATTTAAAAAGTGGAAAAGGTTTAAAAGTAGAAAATAAAGTGTTTGATTAAAAAAAATCATTTGAATGAATTTTTGTATTTTACTGTAATGTTATTTTTATTTATTTGCTTTATATTCAGGATTCTCTCATTTTTTTAAATTTTTTTTTTATCACTTCTCCATCTTTATGATCTTTAACAAGTTGTTAACATGTTGGAAACAAATATGATTCTCTTGTATTTTCCTTTATGTCTGATAATCAGTAATATAATATCATCAACACACACACACACACACACACACACACTCACAGTTACACAAACACACACCACCCCCTGTACCCAGGGCGAGGGGTCGGCCATCTTCCCATCACCTCCCATTGACTGGGACCTGCAGGGAAGATGGTGTGAGACTGTGTCTCTGTGGACACATAATGGACACATCAGTCAGTCCCAGTGAGACAGTGACAGTCCGTCTCTGCAGCTGAATCCCAGTGTCCTCTCCCAGCAGGACACACACACTCCTCACGTCTTATAAAGACATTCTAACCTGATGAGCGTCAACACGCACAATAACACAAACCTCACAAGCTGCTGCTGGTTTGTTTCACACTGAGACGCTGAATGAAACCGTTTCTATTCATGACAGATCACATGGAGTCAGGACGAGGCTAGCCTAGCTTAGCATAAAGACAAAACAAAGGAGTCTTCAGGGACAGACGTCTTCAGGAACCAGTTAGAGACACTGACGTCCTCTGTCGTTAACACCGTCCCTGTTGGAAGGATGAATGAGGTCGTGGGAAAACACTTGTTCCTCCGATGCACAGAAGAAGAAGAAGAAGAAGAAGAAGAAGAAGAAGAAGAAGGAGTAGAAGAAGAAGAAGCAGAGGAAGAAGAGGAAGAGGAAGAGGAAGAGGAAGAGGAAGAGGAAGAGGAAGAGGAAGAGGAAGAGGAAGAGGAAGAAGAGGAGGAGGAGCAGCTGCAGTCTTCACCTCTGTCCATGTGACCTCGGATCCTCTGAGTGACTTTAACACAAAGATTACATTTCTCCTCCTCATCCTCCTCATCTTCATCTTCATCATCTTCATCACTAATCCCCGCTCTGGATCATTCTCACAACACGAGTCGCTCTCCAGCCAGCAGAGGCCCCGCCCCTCCCCCCCGCTCCAAGCCGGCTGGGTTTTGGCTCCGGCTCGTCTCATGGAGCAGAGTCCTGGTTCGAAGCCCAACTTGTTTCTTCTCCTTCAATGAGAACATTTGGAATCGTGACCAAAGGCTGTGTCCTGGTCCAAGTCCGTCCCAGCAGGGGGCCACGGGGGGCCACGGGGGGCCACGGGGGGCCACGGGGGCCGGGAGGCGTCTCTGCTGCTGCAGCGAGGACACACACCACACAAGAAGAAACATGAAGAGCTCAGACAGCAACAACAAGCACACGTGACTCACACCTGATCACTGCAGTGTCACAGTGTGTGTCTCCAGTTTCCAGTTGAACTGAAACAAGGTGGTGTTTGAATTCCACACGTCTCCATACCACAGAGCAGAACCATGGTGAGATGTTTGAGTTCTAATGGGTTCAGTGAGACACATCATGTTTGCTGCTTCATGGACTCAGATGTGAAGTCCTCTCCCTGAACCTGGTGCCCTGGATGAAGCTCAGAGCGATGGAGTGTGAGGATCAGTGTTCACAGGAGGAGGAGGAGGAGGAGGAGGAGGAGGAGGGTCGGCTCTCGGCCCTAATGGAGCCCACTGTGTTGGTTTGACAGCCTCGTTAATGATCTCATTTAAACACTTATTACCCAGCAGCTGTCAACTTAAAGGAGCAACAGGGGGCTGAGAGCACAGAGACTCTGAGGAACCCCGAGGTCTGAAGACTGAGCAGAGAAGAAGCACCGAGGAACTCTGACTGACGCTGGAACCATCAGACCTCGGGTTCCTGAGCCTGGAGCCAGTGAGGCCCAGTCAGTGCAAACAGGGGATTTGAACCTGGTCACATACGCACAGCAGATATCACAGGTTCAGGTGAACTCCACTGGGATGTGACCACTCAGCCAGTGACACAGAGTGACAGGTTCACGTCAGTTTCTCAGGTTGAACTATTCAAACTGAAGAGTTTCCTTCAGGCCGGACAGTTCTGTGATTCTCTGAAGGTTCCCACCACTCGTCTGAGGTTCTGGTTCCGTCCCCGTGCCGCTCGGGGACGATGCTGTCTCAGAAACAAACTCAAGTGTTTAGAGGAGGACAAACGGGCTAATGACGCTCATTCAAATCACTTATTAATGAGTGTGTGTTCTCTGGTGTCACGGTGAAAAGTCCCCGATGATATTAACAACCATTAATCAACACTAATCAGTCCTGTCGCCAGCCCCCCCCCCCCCCCCCCCCCCCCCCCCCGCCCCTGTCCCCTGAACAGGCCCCTCTGTCACAGCAGTTAGCGTCGGGCGCTAATCAGGGACGTCCTCCGTCCTGATGTCCCCAGCGAGCAGGAGGAGCAGGAGGAGACTGATGACTCTCACACGGAGCCCTGCAGCCAGCATCAGGCCTCGCTGCCTCGAACTGCTCAGATATGTGTCATTTGCATCCACGTTTACATTTTGGAAAATATTTGACCGGCAGCTGGAAGACGATGTGTCCCCCCCCACCCTGCAGGGCGGGGACAGGATTTCAAACCAGCTCCCGTGGCTCTGGTCCAGATTCAATTTAAATATTTTAGAGCAGGTCGGCGCCTGCAGCCACGAATTGTTTAATATAACGCTCGACATATTTTCTGTTTCCTCTCAGACATGTCACCGTTTGGATTTAATGAAGTCACCATTCGTCTGAATTACACAAACACAATATGATTATGAACGTGATTATGAAAATATGTTCATGCAATATTTAAATCATCTGAGGATTCTCATGTTTTAATGAAGCATAAAACCTTGTGTTTATGATCAAAATGATTATTTTAATATTTTTGATTTTTAACTGGAGCTGTGTTTTAAATTAAAATCGGATGTTTCTTCACATCGTCCTAAAGGTCGGTCATATTGCTATATGAGTGACAGTTATAAGTTCATGTTCAGATAATGGATGGATAATAACATCAGAGCTGGTCTCAGCTCATTCGTCCTCAACAGAATCACACGTGAGATGTTTGAAGTGTCCAGAGGACTCGGTGGACGGTCACTTCCTGTGGAGACAGAGAGGCTGATGGGTAAATGTCATGTGATCGGACAGAAGAGATGAGTTCCATGACGTCAGGAGTTTGGAGATGAAATGATCTTTTAATTCAGAAGGAACAAACCAGGAATAAAACCTATGTATGAGGAACTACCCTTCAGTGAGGAACATTTCAAACTGACGGTTCTTCAGTATTTTCCTCTCCTGACAAACAGAGTGAATGAGTGAAGTCACATGATGTCATTATGGGATGTATACTGTTGGGTGAGAGGAGAGCAGAGGATCAGGTTTCAGGACTCGGGGCAGAGGTGGAGCCGAGCCAGGCTCTGATGAAGACCAGCACCTCCTCACAGCCAGCTCCTGATCGGCCTCCCTCTCCACCGCTGTGCCCCCTGACCCGAGGGATCGGGCCAGCGAGGTCGGAGCCAGGCGTCCCGAGCCGAGCCAAGCTTTGTTTCAGTCGGCTGACCCTCGGCCTCCTCTCTCTCCGAGCTGCAGCCACCTCCTCAGTCTGGAGAGGTGACAGGCTCCTGAGCAGCAGGAGAGCAGAGATAAAGACGAGGAGCTACATGGAGCCCGTGGAGGTTGGATCCGTCCCCAGCTCCCTGGCAGCGGGGACACGGCTGGAGACGCTCGTCCTCTGAGCTGCACTGATATTTATTATGGTGCCGTCCTCCTCCTCTGGGCGTTTGGGCGGGAAAAGCTGTTTGTTGCAGGAGCGGTGGTATCAGGCCCTGCACAGGGGCGGGATAATTCTCTCTCTCTGGGGGGGGGGCAGTAATCTGTCCTCACTGGGAACGGGAGAGGAAGACGGTCCCGATGCCAAGAGACAGACTTCAGCTCTTCACCACCAAACGCCCCTGCATGTTCTCTTTCTTTCTTTTATTTTGAAATACAAGCCCTTCTCCTCATTTTCTTTTTCTCCTTCATTTCCCTTCAAGTCTTATTTTTCTTATTTACCACAACTTCCCCAGTGTCGATGTTTTGGAGGAGTTGCAGGTGCTGAAGGGAGGAGAAGGAGGAGGAGGTGGAGGAGGAGGAGGAGCTGGAGTAGGTGGATGAAGAGGAGGAGCAGTTGGAGGAGGAGGAGGAGGAGGAGCTGGAGTAGGTGGATGAAGAGGAGGAGGAGGAGGAGGAGGAGGAGGAGAGGGAGGTGGATGAAGAGGATGATGAGGAGGTGGATGAAGAGGATGATGAGGAGGAGGAGGAGGAGGAGGAGGAGGAGGAGGAGGAGGAGGAGGAGGAGGAAGAGGTGGAGGAGGAGGAGGAGGAGGAGGAGGAGGAGGATGATGATGAGGAGCTGGAGGAGGAGGAGGAGGAGGAGGAAAGGGAGGTGGAGGAGGAGGAGGAGGAGAGGGAGGCGGATGAAGAGGAAGATGAGGAGGAGGAGGCGGAGGAGGAAGAGGTGGAGGAGGAGGATGATAAGGAGGAGGAGGAGGAGGAGGAGGAGGAGGAGGAGGAGGAGGAGGAGGAGGAGGAGGAGGAGGAGGAAGAGGATGATGAGGAGGAGCTGGAGGAGGAGGAGGAGGAGGAGGAGGAGCAGGAGGAGGAGAGGGAGGTGGATGAAGAGGATGATGAGGAGGTGGATGAAGAGGATGATGATGAGGAGGAGGAGGAGGAGGAGGAGGAGGAGGAGGAAGAGGATGATGAGGAGGAGCTGGAGGGGGAGGAGGAGGAGGTGGATGAAGAGGAAGATGAGGAGGAGGAGCAGGAGGAGGAGGAGGAGGAGGAGGAGGAGGAGGAGGAGGAGGAGGAAGAGGTGGAGGATGAGGAGGAGGAGGAGGAGGAGGAGGAGGATGATGAGGATGATGAGGAGGAGCTGGAGGAGGTGGATGAAGAGGATGAGGATGAGGAGGAGGAGGAGGAGGATGAGGAGGAGGAGAAGGAGGAAGAGGTGGAGGAGGAGGATGATAAGGAGGAGGAGGAGGAGGAGGAGGAGGAGGAGGAGGAGGTGGATGAAGAGGATGAGGATGAGGAGGAGGAGGATGATGAGGAGGAGGAGGAGGAGGAAGAGGTGGAGGAGGAGAATGATAAGGAGGAGGAGGAGGAGGAGGAGGAGGAGGAGGAGGAGGAGGAGGAGGAGGAGGAAGAGGTGGAGGAGGAGAATGATAAGGAGGAGGAGGAGGAGGAGGAGGAGGAGGAGGAGGAGGAGGAGGAGGAGGAGGAAGAGGTGGAGGAGGAGAATGATAAGGAGGAGGAGGAGGAGGAGGAGGAGGAGGAGGAGGAGGAGGAGGAGGAGGAGGTGGATGAAGAGGATAATGAGCTAAAGCTCTTATGAACCAAAGCTAATGAACACAGATCCAGGAGCAGGTACCGATGTTACAGATCGTCCCTGAGGTCAAACAGTTGATCCTCATCTCTGTGAAGTTCAGTCACATGTTCAGATCTCTCTCCAGTGCTCAGCCTCGTCCACTCTGCCGTTAAACCAGTTAACCCAGTTCAACCAGTTAACCAGCGATGTGATTCCCGGTGGCAGGAGGCCGCTCACTGAGCCTCGCTGTGGGCCGATCACATTAATTATGCTAAACAGCAGTTCAAGTGAGAGGAGGAGGGGAAGCCAGCCGTGCTGCTTCCTGCAGCATTAAACGAACGGGCTGGTGGCCGCCCGCTGCCCGCGGTGAACCACCACACGGTCAGAGCTCCGGTGGAGGTTTTAAAAACATGGCCGGAGGGCGGACACAGCTCGAGTCCCAGCCGGTACAGAGGAGGAGACGTGTTGTGGCACGTTCCAGCTTGAACACGGAATAAAGACCACGGCTGACCCTGGGTCTGTGAGGGATTCACATCGTGAAGCTGCAGACAGGAGAGGACACTGACATCTGTGGTTGAGGATATATATAAACTGAATATATACATAAATATATATACACACACAAATATATATATCACATTTACATTTATGCTAAACATAAAGCCTACTTTCTTGGGTTTTGCTTTATCTCTAACTGAAGTTATTGAAGATGATTATTTTATATATAAAGGCTCATCACTAATAATTCACATGGGCTGAATTATTATACTATAATAAAGAAAGAAAGAGAGAGAGAGAGAGAAAGAGTGGTGGTGACGATGGAGAGAGAGCAAGGGAGAGAGATGAGGGAAGGAGGTGGCTGAGAGAGAGAGAGAGAGAGAGAGAGAGAGGGACACACATTGTCATTTGAGTCCCCCCCCTCCTGTTGTCCCCCTCTCCCTCATTTTTTCTCCCAGCGTCTCATTTTTCTTTTAGCACTTTATCTGTCTCTCCTCCTCGTGTTGGGATCTCCTTGTGACCCCAGCAGGGAGCAGGTTCCTTCTGGAAGGAGCAGCTCCTCTAGCAGGAGGTACAGACTCCTTCTCCTCTAGCAGGAGGTACAGACTCATTGTCCTCTAGCAGGAGGCACAGACTCCTTCTCCTCTAGCAGGAGGTACAGACTCCTTCTCCTCTAGCAGGAGGTACAGACTCATTCTCCTCTAGCAGGAGGCACAGACTAATTCTCCTCTAGCAGGAGGTACAGACTCCTTCTCCTCTAGCAGGAGGTACAGACTCCTTCTCCTCTAGCAGGAGGTACAGACTCCTTCTCCTCTAGCAGGAGGTACAGACTCATTCTCCTCTAGCAGGAGGTACAGACTCATCCTCCTCTAGCAGGAGGCACAGACTCCTTCTCCTCTAGCAGGAGGCACAGACTCCTTCTCCTCTAGCAGGAGGCACAGACTCATTCTCCTCTAGCAGGAGGCACAGACTCCTTCTCCTCTAGCAGGAGGAGGTACAGACTCCTTCTCCTCTAGCAGGAGGTACAGACTCCTTCTCCTCTAGCAGGAGGTACAGACTCATTCTCCTCTAGCAGGAGGTACAGACTCATCCTCCTCTAGCAGGAGGCACAGACTCATCCTCCTCTAGCAGGAGGCACAGACTCATTCTCCTCTAGCAGGAGGCACAGACTCATTCTTCTCTAGCAGGAGGCACAGACTCATTCTCCTCTAGCAGGAGGCACAGACTCCTCCTCCTCTATCAGGAGGCACAGACTCCTTCTCCTCTAGCAGGAGGCACAGACTCATTCTTCTCTAGCAGGAGGCACAGACTCATTCTCCTCTAGCAGGAGGCACAGACTCCTCCTCCTCTATCAGGAGGCACAGACTCCTTCTCCTCTAGCAGGAGGCACATACTCCTTCTCCTCTAGCAGGAGGTACAGACTCATTCTCCTCTAGCAGGAGGCACAGACTCCTTCTCCTCTAGCAGGAGGCACAGACTCCTTCTCCTCTAGCAGGAGGTACAGACTCCTTCTCCTCTAGCAGGAGCTACAGACTCATTCACCTCTAGCAGGAGGTACAGACTCATTCTTCTCTGGAAGGAGGTACAGACTCATTCTCCTCTAGCAGGAGGCACAGACTCCTTCTCCTCTAGCAGGAGGTACAGACTCCTTCTCCTCCTGCTGACAGTTGGCTCAGTGCACTGAGGGAACAGTTCCCTGAAGGAAGTTTCTTCTGGGACCAATAAGCACAGTATTGGGGGTGGATACTACAGTGTGATTGACAGCTAGAACCGTCCAATGGGTGCAGGTGGGCGTGCAGTGTCCTGAAGCTCTCAGTCAGGCTCCACCCTCCACTCCTCCGTAGATGGTTATTCCTGGTTTCTAAAAACCAAGATGGAGTGAGTTCCCTGTCCGGTGACGTCCCGGTGGTTTGATGCTCGTGTGGAACTCAACACAGACCGATGAAGACTCAGTGACATCACATGGTCTCTGTCTCTGAGGCTCGTCAACAACTATATGCCAATAATAACCTGAAGGATGGACATGTGTCTCACATTATAAGTCCTGTAGCAACAGCTGGAAGAAGTATGATCTGGACTCAAGTGTAACGTTGGACATGTGACATCGTGGACGTATGTTGATGTGGGTCATGATCCGACTGAGACATGTAAACAGGAATAGAACCAGAACCTTCTGTTAGCAGCTGCTGTTAAACTAGAGAACCGGCTGAATCGATTCCCGTTGGTTCATCTGAAGTGAGGCTGGGATCTGAAACCTTCATGAAGACCGTCCAGGTCTTCACAGGTCTTCACAGGTCTTCACAGGTCCTCACAGGTCTTCACAGGTCCTCACAGGTCTTCACAGGTCCTCACAGGTCCTCACAGGTCCTCACAGGTCTTCACAGGTCTTCACAGGTCTTCACAGGTCTTCACAGGTCCTCACAGGTCTTCACAGGTCCTCACAGGTCTTCACAGGTCTTCACAGGTCTTCACAGGTCTTCACAGGTCCTCACAGTCCTCACAGGTCCACTGGACCAAACGTTGATTTCAGATTCAAGAAGAAAAGTTCATGAAACACATTTTGACCTTCAGGAAGGGTTCATGGATGAAACCTGAAGTTATTTCACACAAACCATCTGAAGTTTTCCCGTGGCGACATTCGGCCGATCAGGTATCAAAGAAGATGGCGGTCAAGATGGACGGGCGGAGGCCGGTGGTCGAGCTCCACCGCCGGCCTCCGCCGACTCAGCTGATGAAAGCGCCGGGAGAAGACGTTTCAAAGGCTGGAGGAACAGGAGCTCTCAGACGGGGCACCCAGGGGACAGCAGGTATTCTGTGAACTTCAGTTCCAGTCTCTAATCTGCTGTCACAACAAAGGAGGCTTTATCCCGAGGAGGGGAAATCTTAGATCCAGCTCCACTCGACCCCCCCACATCCCAAACCACCATGTCACATGTTACTGGACCTGCTCTTTACAGCTGGTTGTGAACGGAAGAACAAAGAAAACCACCTGCGTCCATTCTGCTCCACTGGAGGTTTCACCGGAGGGTCTGTGGTATGTGTCTGTGGTTTGAAAATCACAGACACATACCACTTTCATAAATGTGTTGGTTAACATGACCGTCTGTAAAAATATGTAGAGTTCTTTACTGAGCAACATGGAAACATGCTGAGATGAGAAGTTGTTAAACATTGATGAATCATTCAGTGGCAAATATTTACTACTTATTAAAAAATCCCCAAATAACAGAGGTTGTTTATTATTTATTTTAACTCCTCCCAAAAAATCGGAAAGATCTTTTCTATTTGGAAATTAGCTTCATAAACAAGACAGTGAATATGAAAGTTAATGTAACTACACAACGTTGTGTTTATAACATGTGAACTTGCTCCTACAGTCGCTGGATCACGGTGTGTGTGTGTGTGTGTGTCTGTGTGTGTGTGTGTGTCTGTGTGTGTCTGTGTGTGTCTGTGTGTGTGGGGCTGTCACAGGACATGAGGATGACAGGCTTGGCTGCCACTCACCGTCTCTCTTCCTGATCGGCTGTGATGTGCCAAGATGGACATCAGCACAGCCGCGGTGTCTCTGGCTAGCTGCCCCCCCGCCTGTCCGTCGGATGCCAACACAAACCGAACAGTCTCTGGTTTGGGGAGGAGCTGCGGCCCTTTTGGCAGCCGCGGCACTTGGCTGCTGCTCCCGTGTCTTCGGGCCTGTTTGGAGGGAGGTGCAACGCCTCTGTGCGTTTTCTCTATCAGGAAAAGCGCCGAACAAATCAGTCCAAACTTCAGGGTCCTGTGCCAACGTGACCGTCAGGCCTCAGCCGGCAGAATGGATGAGGCCTTCTGATAATCCATTAAGACACGGCTAAAGGTCGCAGGGTATAAATAGTCTTCAAGGACACTGCATGGAGTCATGGGAGGGAAATGACGCTGAGGAGGACACGCATGAAGCTCCTCATTAATCTGGACATGAAGGTGTTTGTCTGTTATGAAGCATCTTTGTCAGGTGACCTGTGACACGGGTTCCCCTGGTGGAGATGAACAAGCAGCACCTTCTGCCCGTGACCTCATTTATAACAAGTTTGAAAATTTGATATCAAGTTCTACGGCTCTGAGGGAAAATATGAGAACAACTGTATATTTCAGAATATCTGAAGGAAGAGAAGACGTCCAACAGAGTCGTCAACAAACACTGGGATTTAATAGATATATGAGGATCGATAAAAAGGTCTGAAAATGATTTACCTTTCTGTCCACACACTGAATCACTCAGTGTGTATTGTGTTGTGTTGTGTTACATAGTGATATAATTCAGTCAGTTCTTCAGACGTGTGATGGTTTGATGTGACATCGTACACACGTAGGGCAGCTTCATATGTGACTTCAGGAATGAGTCACATATTTATAATACTATACAAACCATGAACACATGGTTAGTTGGTTGGTGGAGATTCAAAACTCCTGATTGTAAAGTTTGTTACATTGATTTGCAGTAATTTACTGTTGGTGTAAATATTTGTATGTGATTTTATTTTAACCATAGTTTGTTAATTTAAATGAGATTTGTTTTTGTCACAGTCCCTAGAACACAAAACCTGATTTTAAAATCTACACTGAGTAGAGTTGATGAAATTCAGAAGATGAATCATTGATGTTCGACTCAGAGGAGCCGTGTCCTCCTCAGTCTGACTGATGGAGACGCTTCCAGTTGGATTGTGTCCTCAGCGTCTCTGCAGCCGAGTGAGGACGGATGGTGAAGATCGTCTCTCCTGTGTCAAACATCCACAAACACAACGAAATAAAAAACACAACGAGAAGAGAGAAGGAGCCGCACAACCACGTCCAAGCTCAGTCTGACCCAACATCTTGGCTCTGAGTGACGGAGAGGCAGATGGTGCTTATGGCCAACGCTCAAAACCCTACACACACACACACACACACACACACACACAAACACACACACACACACACACACACACACACACACACACACACACACACACATACACACACACACACACACAAACACACACACACACACACACACACACACACACACACACACACAGCCTCTGGGCTCTGTGGGAGTCTCCTGGTTCTCGATCAATATGTTTGGACGACACCCCCCCGGTGACGGAGGCTGCAGTGGAGCAGCTGCTGTACAGTGGAGGTGTCAGCTCTGCTGGGTGGAGACTCTCCAGTAGAATATATTAACCTCAGTGGTTCCTCGTGACAGACTGCTCCTCCTCACAGCTCCTCATGGACTCACCACTCACTGACAGAGGAGGAGCAGGAGGAGCAGGAGGAGCAGGAGGAGCAGGAGGAGCAGGAGGAGCCGGAGCTCGTCTCCTGTGGAATCATCTCAGCTTCAGTTCTGGAGCCAGACAGTGAGTGAAGAACAGAGGAAGCTGCTCCTCGTTAAGACCTGGGAGACAAACTGGGATTTGTGGATATGGACCATTCAAATAAAATGTGATTGATTGGTTAAGAAAAACAAATACACACCAAATATATTTTTGTAATTTTTACAATAATTTAATAGTTTCTCGGCAGAGCCTGAGATATTTGATCTGTTATATCTTAAAGAAAAGGTGAAAGGTTAGTGACGGTTAATAAACATGATGAGTGTCTCAGTCGCCCCCTGGTGGCTGGCTG
The DNA here is from genome assembly GCF_949316205.1 of Platichthys flesus. Classification (NCBI taxonomy): domain Eukaryota; kingdom Metazoa; phylum Chordata; class Actinopteri; order Pleuronectiformes; family Pleuronectidae; genus Platichthys; species Platichthys flesus. Next base: position 564,841 of record NC_084953.1, on the reverse strand, counting down.
CAGACATGTTAATACACCCCCCTCCTCCTTGTTAGCAGACGGGACAAACTACAGACTCAAATAGAGTTCTGTCCTCCTGAGTAATCTGTATCGTACAGAAGCTCAGGTGAGAACCTTCTGGATGATCTCCAGCTGTCGCCTCCTGATCGACGACTGACTTGATGAATCCAGAGAAGCTCTTCATCTGGTTGCTCTGCAGACTGATTGGCTCTGGTGCTGCAGCTGCCAGGGGATGTTCTCACCACTGCAGAACAATGAAGTCATTATTACAATGATTTGTTTCCTTTGCTCATTAAAGCAGATGTCTGGATGATCTGTGGTGTGTTTGTAATCATCAGAGCACGAGTCCAGCAGGTCCTGATTACTGTCCTCGGGCTGCGTTCAGGACACCCTGGAAAGACACGTACGTTGGAGTCTTCTGCTCTGAAGTACAGTTTCCTGCAGCTCTCAGTTAACAGCAGACAATCTGCCAACCTAACGATAGACTAATGATTAGAAGAAGTGCAAAATATTAACTTTTACCAATTCTAGTAATAATAAAACGTTATATTCTTGTAAGAATAAGAGACAGTCTCTGTTGAAGAGATAAATCTCTATTTAAAGAGATTAACTTTGTGTGATCATTCAGTTTTTTGATGAAACAAGATGCTACGGACTGTAAATAAAGATGTATGACATGTCTTGTGTCTCCAGCTCCTCCCAGTTATTCACAAATGAAGCCACACATCCCAGATACAAACATCTCGCTGCGGGGAGGAAGTCTCAGGGTTCAAGGTTCAAAGAGTTGAATGTCGTAAACTTCTCTCTTTGCCCACTATGAACACCATGTGTTTCAGAATTACAAACATATATATATCCAAGTGAGAAAATAGAAATACATAAATACATACAATAAAGCGTCAGAGCAATATAAAGTAGTGGAGCTGCAGGATGGAGGTCCCGCCCACAGGTGCTCAACCTATCACAAGTCAGTCTCAGCTGTCAATCATGACGTCTCAGTCAGTTTTTATTTCATCAAATAACAAATTTAAATCAAACTTTTTGATTTGGCTTCACTTTCGACAGCTGTCCATCTTTATTTAGAGTCCATGGTCATGATTCATAGATTGAGAAACACAACCAGGCGACTGTGGCTCAGGGGGGAGAGCGGGTTGTCCACCAACCAGAGGGTCAGCAGTTAGAGACTTGATCAGACTCGGACTCGGACTCGGACCCGGACCCAGACCCAGACGCAGACCCAGACCCAGATCAGAGTGTCAGTGAGGTCCTGTTTCCAGCCCCTGACAGTGATCACTTCCTGTCCAGGATCCCAGTCTTTGGGCCTGTGTGCACTTTGCAGTGAGGCCAGTGTGTGGACAGCAGCCGAGGTGGGGGGGGGGGGGGGGGGACGTGTGGTGTTCATGTCTCTGTGTGGATCTGCCTCTGCAGCCTCAACCACCTGGAACACAAAGGCATCTGACTGCAATCAGGACGTGGTGGGGGGGGGGGGGATGCTTGAAAACAAACCCTCTTCTTTGGAGCGCGGCTTCCTGCTTTTGTCAAATGCTCCGTTGGACGAACCTCTAATGTCCTGAAGTCCAGAGGCTTCAGAGCTGAACGTCTCAAACCAGGGGGGACGGAGGAGAGGATTCACAGAAGACTCGAACAAGCTCTTCAGGACGGAGTCTGGAGGAGCAGAAGACAAAGGGTCATTTAATATGGCTGATGTGGTGACTGTGGCGGTGGGAGGACAGCTGGCGAGCTACTCGGGGAAATGTCCCTGTTAATGCGTCTTCATATGGACACTTTGGCTTCAGTGAGCTTCAGTGGGCCGGCCGGGTGCAGCGACGGATGGTGGGTGGGTGTAGCGCTGGGTGGCAGGGTGCTGCTGCCGCGACGCCCCGGAGGCACCGCCAGGCTCCACAAAGAGGAGGGAGAGGAAAACAGATGTTGACAATCAGCCTTTTTTCTCTCTCCCTGGTTCGTGAGAGGAAGGAAGTGAAATTCACATATTTGTGTAACTTATTGGATTTTGGGGTAAATTGGAGAAACGTGTCGTGGCTCTTTGTGCTGACAGGATCCTGATGTTTGCAGCTTCTACTCTAAACTGCTCAAACACTTAAAGTTCATTTAAATCTGTCCAAATTAAGATTATCAATATTGGATGTTTGTGTCACGAAATTCAGTTTTCATTAAAGGTTTTGCCTCAAAAATGAGCCTTGTCTTTAATGGATTTATTTTTTTAAGCATCATTCCTTTTCACCTTTTTATTCATTTTTGCAGTTTTAAAAAATGCATTTGTATTAACATTGCTGAAATTATTAGTCAAGTGGCAAATACATAGATCAATTGTTTTGATTAATGTTTTAAATAATCTTATCTTTTATTAATAGTTTACTAATTTCTTGTTTGAGATTTGAGGATCGTTTATTTTTCTCAATCATAAATCATTCGGGCTCTAGAAAACAGATATTGAAATTTTATGGATAGATTTAAAAGAATCGACAGTTAGTAATCGCTAAATAAAAGAATTAGTTGCAGTCTCGTAATTCATTTTTCTTTTTGCTTTGTTATGGTTCTATATCTTAAAGGTTTTATAATCAGAATATCAGAAATGATGAACACAATATCTAAAAATGTAAATGCAATTACAAAAATATATCTGTAAATTTTTAAATCTCAGCTTTAAAGGATTCTTTCAAAATCAAAGCTTTATGAACAGCGACAGCATCTCACTCGCTTCTAAAGACGGATCACAAATGTCCAGGGATGAATTTAACCTCTGAGGTCAGAATATGGAGCCTCACATTTTACCATCTGTGCTTCGTGTACGTATGGATCAGTTTTGTTGACTCGATCAGACACATTTATTTATTCAGGAATGTGCGTCATATCTACCTTGTGTCGGTTTTGCATTAAGGCCCTTTGAAGTTTAGTTCATGTTTTTGTACGTGTGCAAACAGGATCATAAAAACAATCACAAAGTCGTTACATTACTAAGATTGTTCTATAGAATATGGAGCCTTTAATATTTTGATATGAATGCAAATATAGAATTTAGATTTAAATGAAATGTAAATTAGTAATGAATAATTAAGTAATAACTATAATATAGTAAGTAGTATACTAATAAATAAGCTGTGGTTTATAGCAAGTCGGTCCAGTTACATTCACAGAACTGGTTTTCATGTCATTCTTTTGAATGAAATGTTTTTATATGTGTTTAAACCATAGACTGTGTCGTTGTGATGTAGTAAACAACAACAACTGAAGAAGTCACATGCACTTGGAACACAAATGATTTAAATCACGCGATCTGCATGAGGAGGACACACAACTGGACAGATGTGGAATTCACCATCACCTGTTATTGGTTGAACGGGAAACACTGGAATAGAAGCGGAGTGGAAACGGTAGAATCAGAACAAATAAAAAACTGCTTTCAGTGAAAAAACACCAAACACAAGCCAGAAACACGACACTGCCTCCTACTGGGAGCTGAGTGAACTACCAGCAGCAGCAGCACTGGGAGGACAGACTTCATCTGCATGAAGTTTATCATTAGATCAGAAGAAATCAATCTTTACACATTACATTTACACTCAAGACGTCATGTTAATACTGAAACATAAATGCAACACATACTGTGAATCTGTTTTTTATTCTTTATTAGTTTTCTAACTGTGTTAAATTAGACATCAGGATGATTTAAAAATGAATGTTTATGACTAAACGTTCAGATATGAACTGTGACTGCTGCATCCGTCAGGAACAATGTTTTATTATATAAAACTCTGATAACACAGGTTGTTGTTATATGTTTAATATGTTTCACATTTCAGTGCAGTGTAATGATGCTGTTTCCAGCATTTGAATAAAACTTCAAACATGTGAGCAACACACATGCAACACACATGTAACACACACGTGTAGAGACCATGTGACGTCAGTGTTCTGCTAACGGAAACTCGTTAAGAACCAGCAGCAACAAGATGATGCTTGTAAGCAGAACTTATATGAGAATCATCGCGTTTTTAACTTTACTCCACTTTTAAAGTTAGTCACCTCCCGGTTATCAGTACTTGTAATAGTGCAATATATTAACCACATAGTGATGGTGAATTCGGCTTGTTCAATCCTTCTAAATACAAATGATAAAATATGTTTGTTCGCTCTCTAGCAGCTGGTGTGACTGACGGTGTGTGAGGAGCTGGCTGCCTGTTTCAGCCTCAGCAGCTGAACCTGCTCGTTAGCAGCTCGAGAGGGAGTTAACCAGGGAGGAGCTAGTTCAGGTGAGTGGAGGGTGCACTCCTACTTCCGTGACCCGTGTGCAAACGGTGGTTAAAGTTAGCTAACATCAACTAACCTGTTAGCTAACATCAACTTACCAGTTAGCTACCACCAGCTAACCGGTTAGCTACCACCAACTAACCGGTTAGCTAACATCTGCTAACCGATTAGCTAACTGGTTACTTTAACAGAATAGATTAGCTGTGATTAGTTCATCAGATCAAACACTTCAGTTACTAACTTTTTCACATTAACAGTGACCTTGCTTAGACGGTCCTGAATTTTTAAATTAAATTAAACTTAAAATATAGGTTTCCTTCATCTCCCTACTGGTTTGGATGCTCAGTCAAATTAGCTTAGTTAGCTTAGCTGATTTGTAGTTTTGGGAAAGTTAATGCAAAGTAGAAATGAGTTGGTCTGTAGTTACTTCTTCTAAATGTGAGTCTACTAGTTACTGCTCTGGAAAGTGCTGAGTCATCAGGGAGAGGGTTAGCCGACTCCAGATCTTTTCCTTTCAGGTGGAGTCTGAGCCCGTGTGAAGGAGACATGTTCACTGGGTGAAGTTAAACTGGAGAATCCAACTGACTCGTGGAACCAGAAGAGACTCGTGGAGATGATGGTGAACTTTACCTGGAGGAGAGGAAACCTCCGACTGTGTCAATCATCCAGAGCGTCAGCCGCCATGTGGGCGGAGCCTGGTCCGGTCAATCACCCGACAGCCGCCATGCTACAAAGTCAGTCCACTGTTTGACTCACAACATTTAACACACACACTTACACTTCACTAGCTGTGAGTCCGACACTTCATTTGAAAACTACTGGTTTCTTAACTCCCAGCACTGCTCACTGGTCAGTGATGTGTTATCAAGTAGAACACACGAGGTGAACCAGAGAAGAGAAAGATCACTTTGACCTTCAGCTGCAAACGGACTGAGAACAGGTTAAAGGTCAAATAATCAAGTCGTGGTTCAGAACAGCAGCTGATGATGGGCGGGTCAATCCAGTTTCAATACATTGATCAGATCTTTGGTTCAGAAACCTATATAATGATCATTTGTTATTTACCATTGAAGAAGCGTGAATATCCTACACTTTAAATGATTTGGTTGATGATCAGAACACATCAGCTGCTCACAGCAGAAATATTATTCATTAGTATTGATGTGGATTTTTCAGACTGAAGTTGTTTCTGTATAGTTTATTGAGGAAGTTAAGTTTCATCTTACGTCCTTGTATTTTATTTGATTTAAACGTTGAAGTTCAGTTGCATTGAATAGTCCCCCCCCCCCCCCCCCCCCCTCCCGGCCTGGTGTACCCCCCCCCCCCCCCCCCGGCCGTCCCCTCTCTATCTCCGGCTGAATCACATTCCTTGGTTTGGCCGCCACAATGGGAGAACTGTTTGATGGCGGCTCTGCTGTGGTTCAGGTATTCCCCCTCTGATTAGGAACCTGAGCTTCAGAGAACCCCCCCACCTCCCTATGAACCCTTCATTACCCCCCTTAAACTGCCCCCCCCCCACTAACTTCAGTACCAGCAGACAGTGAAATGATCCCACAGGTTACAGCACATGTTTGCTGATGTGCGACATGGTGGGACCACACTACGTCTGTTTCTCACACTCTGACCTGGAGAGAAAGAGAGACAGAACCATAACTCATATTTCAATCTGCTCCTGTTTGGGTTCAAACCTTCAACCACAAACTTTCCTCTGAACATCAGGGATCAGTCTCCAGCGCTGCGTTCACATGCTCAGTTCTGTGTCAGGAAAATCCAGCTGTCTGGCTTTTAGAATTAAAACAAATTCTTCAAAAAACAAAAACTTCAATACAGTTAACATATTTTGTATAAATTATATTATTTATTATAACTGTATGTGAAGCAAGTAAATTATTTTATTTCTAACGTTCTGAAGGTTTCTAAAACAGCATCAAAGTACAAATATACACATAATGTTTACATCAGTAAAAGCTTGTGAAATAATTAAACCTCTTCAAATCGAATGCTGTCACATAAATATTCCATATCCACCGTAGAGTCTGTAGTTTGTATGGATATGAACACAAATACATATATTCAAATGGAATAATTTAAACTCATTGAGTTTACATGTCATGGAAATTTACATAATTGTATTTATTTGTATTTTTTCTTTCTCTTACTTCTGAAATAAACACTGGTATCTTTGTCAATTTTAGAACCTCTAGTCAAATTCAAAAAGAAGAGTTTTGTTGTGAACAGTCTTGTGCAGAGGAGAAATGAGTAGTTCAATAATCAAATCAAAATGTGCTCACATCTTTTAGTGACAAATTATTCTTGTTTTTAAGCTCACACGTTTATTAATTTTAATTTCCTTAAAATATTCTGTATTTTATTTGTATCCTTTGATGCTTTTACTTTCCACTGAATGACAGACAGGGATTATGACTCTTAACTACTCTTATATATTTTTTTAATAATTTACTGATGCTTTATGTGTCAGTTACTGTCTGTGTGATAAGAAGCACGTTTAGCTCAAAGCTGAGTCCGGAGCAAAACTATTTCAAATGAACGATTGAGTTGAGCTGAGCTCTTTGGTTTCATGATCCAGAGCAACATGGAAAACATGATGTAAAAACATAAATCACTTTGTTCCTTAAATATTAAAACTTCGAAACATCTAGAAATGATTTATCAAGTATTAATACAAGCTTTGTAAAGAATTACCTGACGGATATTTTTACAAGGTACTTTTCACATTAAGATTTTACATTAAAATAAATAAAAATCAGTTAGAATTAACTGCATCTCCACTGAATATAATATATAACCAGTTGTCACAAGTTAATAACATATATACATATATTATATTCATATAAATATTAATTAATATAAAATATCTAACAACAAAAAAACAGAGGAGCCACTTTACCCACGAACCTCTTTACTTTTACTCGAGACAGAATTCATATTGAGTATATGTAAATACGTAAACACTGATGTTTCTAACTTGTAACTGGATCTGATGTTCGCTGCCGTCAGAAAGGCGAAGAAGGAACTCACTGATGAGTCGTGTTTCCATTCAGCCGAGCGGCAGCGGTGATGGTGCTGGTCGGTCTTCACCTGGGTCTGCTCCCTCTCCCCGGCTCCAACGGCATCCGCCCTCCGGAGGTATTCAGACCAAACACAGGAGCTTTCTGCTGAAGGAGAGAGGGATGGGGGGGGGGGTTCAGGGGAGAGGGGTGAGACGGGAGGTGGGGGGACGAGGAAGGATGGAAACCCAAAACAAAACATAGCATGACAGTCGGTAAGCAGTTCCATGTGTCCGGAGGACTGACCGCCCCGCGGAGCTGCAGCCCTCTGCCCTCTCTCTCTCTCTCTCTCTCTCTCTCTCTCTCGCTCCCCCCTCTACCTGCATCCGTCCTGTTAAAGTGGCCATAAAAAAACAGGTACAAGTAGTTTGGAGTTAGTTCGGTTCAGTTTAGCCGGAGCAGCCTTCTTCTTCTTCTTCTTCTTCTTCTTCTTCTTCTTCTTCTTCTTGTTCTGGTGATGATGATGATGATGAAGAATAAGCTCTGATTAAACCCGAGGAGAAAAAAAGGCGAAGCGACCCGAGGCGCTCGGCGAGGCGGAAAAAGGCTCATCATTCTGCTCGGCTGTGTGTGTGCTGTGTGTGTGTGTGTGTGTGCACTGTGTGCTGTGTGTGTTCACTGTGTGTGTGTGTGTGTGTGTGTGCACTGTGTGTGTGTGTGTGTGTGTGCACTGTGTTCACTGTGTGTGTTCACTGTGTGTGTGTGTGTGTGTGTGTGCTGTGTGTGTGTGTGTGTGTGTGCACTGTGTGTGTGCGCTGTGTGTGTGTGTGTGTTTCTCTCTGAGCAGATGACTGCCGCTCACCTTGCCACGGGGTCTGCATGAGATTGGTTCATTGTCAAGGAGCTTTTTTTTTTTTTTTTTTACCCATGATTCCATATGGTATGGAGCGGGCTACATGTTGCCCAACATGCCAGTGCAAATGTTTTCTCAATTAGGTGTCTTATCTCCACCGAGCGCACTCGCATCAGATGAAGCTTGCTGACAGCGTCATGGCAGGGAAGACCACGGAAGGCTCCATCAAATGGCAGCTCTGCTACGACATCTCAGCCAGGACCTGGTGGATGGTAAGTTGGCACAACTTGCCCCATTTTCTCTTTTTTGTCACTTTCTTCTTTCTTCCTTCTTTCACCCAGAAAGGCTCCGACCCTCCGCCTGCTCTCTGCTCCTCTTTGCTTCTTCCTGTGGCTTTTGTTAGTTTAATCTGGATTTGTGAGTGTGTTGTTTCTCTTGTCTCCGCGGTGGCCCGGTAGCCGTCGGGTGCCAGCTCGGGTCGGCAGCCGCGGCGGGGGGGTTGTTCTCCTCCTTCTGCTGTGGGGACTCAGAGCCTCCTCTCGTCCTCCGCTGCTCTGTCTCTTGTTCCGTCTGATTAACGGGGAACTTGTGTGGAAAAGTCCGGCTTTGTTTGTGTGCGCTGCCCGAGAGAAACCAAACCGAACACCGCGCTCGCTCCTGAGCTCTGACACATCGCCGCCGCCGCTGTGGCAATTACATCGCACCAGGGAACAACACCCCCCCCCCCCCTCCGTCACACTCACACCCGTCTCGGCGGCAGGGTCCCGGGACCAGCCGGGCTCGGGCCCTGCACCGGGCCACATTAAGCCGCTTGTCGTGGTCGGCGAGGCCGGCCGACCTTTGGCACGCTGCTGGTGCGGTGGCTGTGAGGATGAAGGGGGAGCTGAAGACCGGACTGACAGGCGGGGGAGTTCGGTGACTCCGCTGAGAGACAAGGGGGGGGTCGGGGGGTTTCTTTTTGTTTCTCTCAATAGTCTATTGTGACCAGCTCGTCCAAATGAGGCCGAGAGATGAAAGAGCTGGGCGCTCGGAGTTCATTGGAGGACAGCTCATCATCACAGCTAACACGGTGTCGGCGGCGGCGGAGCCGGGGCGGACGCCGGCTTCAGCCGCTGCAGGTTCTTCTCCTCCAGCCTGAATAAAAAGAGTTGTGTTGCCAAAGAGACAAAGGCGGCTTTATCCTCTGTGTAACAGGACCGTGAACTTTGTGAATTCCTTTTGGTCAAAGCCCCCCCGTCCCCAAACACACACACACACACACACACACACACTCACTTTCTCCGTCCAGCCCCCCAGCAGCAGGACGGCGGCGTGCAGCCCGTCGGTGTTGATCGAGTCTCTCTACTCCACCGAGCGCTGCGGTCTGGGGGGGGGGGTTTAGTATTTTAACTCACCTTGTGGGGGGGACCAGGCGTCCTCATGAGGTCTGAATGAGGCAAAATGTCTTCTGTCCGTCCATCCTGAGGTTGAGAGGGACGGTTAGAGTTGAGCTGTCCACGATGACTGAAAGTCAGTGCGGTGTCACAACAGGGATAGCTGTGCGTACTGTGTGTGTGTGTGTGTGTGTGTGTGTGTGAGTGCAGGCGGGGGGTCTGGACGTGACCCGGGCTGCCTCGGCCTGAGCTGAATTTTATTTTGAAAGAGATCCGTCTGTTAAGGGACCTTATTCTTTAAAGTTTTATTTCTATGAATGAATTAAATTTTTTCTGATAAAATCGGAGGTTAATGGGAGAAAACTTAAATTCACTGGTGTGATTTTGACTTTAGTTTGTGATGTTGGACTTCTCCCTGTGAGCTGTTGACTCTAATAGGACGTTAATCTTCACATAATGAATTTCTATTTAAATGTCCTGGTTACAGATAATGAAACCTTTAAACATGTGAATTAAAGAAGGTCCCCATGTCACTTTATAAATTCTGAACAGACTGGTAATATTATTTCTGTCATCTTTTTAAAGTTTGATGTTTAATTATAATCGTCCTACTTAAGATACATCTCCAGTTTTGTACCTCTGCTGCAAAAAATCATCCAATATTGAAAACAACATTAGATTAAACAACAGATTTCACACTAAAATCCAAATGTTTTGGATCAAATATAAAAGTCTTAGTTTTCTTTTCTTCTAACACTAATTGCTTGATTTCCTTCAGTATTTAAGTATTAATATAAATCAAGTACCAACAGGGCTCTTATCAGTAAAACTCTCAGGATTTGTCAAACAAATTAAAATCAATCAGTATCCGTCATAAATTAACACTTTCTAATTAAGCAGACTTTTGTCTCATTAGTTTAGTATTTTAATGAATTGTCTCTGATGCTTTGTCTCTCAGACGATCATGATAATGAGTCTCACTCTCGTCCGTCCGGCCGTCAGCGACTGAACCGTCCAGAAGCAGAAAGAGGATTAAAAACACAACAGCTGTGATAATCCAGACGAGTCCGTCGGGTCATCTCAGGGAAACGGATCAGTTCTATGATTCAGTGTTTTCATTTAAATCTCATACATTTATATATTTTAATTCTTCACAGGGCAAAAAACTGCTGTTTGTTGAATCAATGTATTCATTTTATATTATTGGTCTAAAACTGAAACTCCAATTAAGCTTCATATATATTTAAAGGCATTAAAAATTATGTTTTATTTTTCACCTTTGAAATATCATTTAAAACATTTTATTTGCCTTTCTATACTTCATTCGGTTTTTGTATTTCCAAACTACTTCTGGCTTTTATTTTTAAATCCAAAATTTGCATTTCCAAATTTATTAATATATTAATACATACATGAAACCAAAAAATAATTTTAGCGTAACATTCTTTTATTTCTCTTTCTTGGTCCCTCATCATCCGTCCGCTCTGTTTACATTCACAGATCTACACATTTACATTTGATCCATGTTTTCCCACCTCTCTGCTTCGCTGCACCTCCAGTACAATTATATTAAAATTAAAACACACTATGATCTCACTTGAATCGCTGCCAGGTCGGATATATTGTGCTGGAATATTCAGGCCTCCTGCAAATGACTGTGAAACTGACGTGCACACTCGTGTGCCGCAGAACTCCAGTGTGATCATGTCTTATTCATATTTACACTAGATTCAGTGTGTGAGATTACAGGACATGAGAGCAGTGGACAACAACTAAAGGTGAAATTGTTTTTTATTTATTAAGATATATAAAATAGAAACAGAATTTAAATTGTCTTGTAAAGCACGAGAGCTTCTTCGTCCTCTGAACCAAACAGAAGAGAAATGGTTTGAATTCTGAACGAGGAGACACACAACCAGCCCTGTGTGTGTGTGTCTGTGTGTCTTTTTGTGGTTTGAGGACTAAGTCATGTTCAAACCATTGTTGTAACATTTCAGTTGGTCCTTGCAAATTCAAACAGCTTTTTGAGGATTTGATTTTAGGGAAAGGTCTAAGACGTGTCCTCACAACTATAGGGAGACAAATGTGTGTGTGTGTGCGCGCATGAAGGGGGGGGGGGGTTGTGGTTTGCTCACTGATAATGGATTATGGGGCCGTCACTTGTAGTCCCATAGAAATCCTGTTAACCCCTGTGGTCGATGAATACGAGCTATGTGTGTACACACACCCACACACACACACACACACACATCCACACACACACACACACACATGTGTGTATTATATTTAAACATTGAAATAACTTGCTTTTTATGCAGAAGTCAGATTCCTTCTCGTCTCAAACGCAGTTTTACTTTCTGCTCTTTGAATACTCAACATATATTCTACTTTCTGTCGTATTTAAAATCCCTGAAAAATTCAGACTCCATATATAAAATATTTGTCTATATATGACAACAGCTAAGACTATATATTTTTTTATTTCTATTTCTACACAAAAACTCCAATGATAATTTCCCATAATTCAGTTAAACATCTTCAAATGATTTGTTAGTCTGTGAAAAAGCATGAAATCCTCACGTTGTCATCTGGCAAATATATGATTTTATGATTCAAGATTTCTGCTGCTGCTCAGATTAAATTCAGGAGATTAAAACAATGGTGAGTTGTAGTGAAGCTGGTCAGAAGTACCCCCCCCCCCCCTGTGGAGTACTGGGGAATACTGTGGAGTACTGGGGAATACTGTGGTGTACTGGGGAATACTGTAGTACTGTGGTACTGTGGAGTTAACTCATAGTTTGATCTGTCAGTCAACTGTTGGAAGTTCATCGTGTTTTCACACAAATTGTTTGTGTGTGTGTGCATGTGTGTGTGTGTGTGTGTGACTGTGTGTCATATTGTGCAGAAGATGTTTCCAATTTGCAGACGGCCATGAGCGGAGCAGAGATGATTAGAGAGGAGGAAATTGGGGGATTAGAATTGTCTGCTTGAACTTCCTGAACATGTCATGCTCGCTGTCCCACCTCCCTCTCCCTCTCTCTCTCTCTCTCCCTCTCTCTCTCCCTCCCTCTCATTCGTACTGGCAGTCTCTCGTCCTCCCTGTGGTCATCCCGTGGTGTGGAAAGTGTGAGGACACATCTAGTCCTCCAGCTCCCGGTGTGTCTCAGGCTGTCACCAACCCCGGACATGACTCACTCCTCCTCTACCTTCTATCTTTCTTTTTTTAATCTTTGCTGTTGTCTCCTGTCTTCCTGGTCCCTTTACCTTCCTCTGTCCTTTTCTTTTCCTTGTCGTCTATTAAATCTCTCCTGATCGTTATTGACCTCTCCTCTATCTGCCTCATGCCCTCTTTTCTTTTCCGTCTTATCTTTCATCTCTTCTGGACTTTCCTTTTCTTTCACTTCATCGCTCCTTTGCCATGCCTCCGTAGGGCTATGCCTTTTCTTTTGTCACTTCCTGTCTTTCCACATGTTCTGTTCGTATACCTCCCTCTCTTACCTTTATCTCCTGTTTCCTTCTTACCTTTCCTTCCCTCTGTTTTTCCTTTTTATGTTATGGCTCCTTTCATTTTTCTTCTATCTTCCACTTTATTTTGGTCTCTTTCCCTTTATATTTACATCATCTTCCCTTTTCACTCTCCTTCCCTCTTCTATTCCTGCTTTTTATCTGCACTCCCACCTCAGTCACCTGATCTTACTTTTTATTTCTTTCATTCCTTTATCCTTTACCTTCCTCATCTTCTCGTTTATCTTCTTTCCTCTTGTCTTTCTTGATTTTTCATCTTTTCTTTCCTCAGTCGAGTCCCACTTCATTAAACATGTTATATTTAATAGTTATTTAGTTCATGTGTTGAATCGATTTCAAACACGTGTTGTTTTGTCATGGTGAAAAACGGAGTCTGTGTTAAAACAGAAAAGTGAGACGTTGTGTTGACTTCCTGTGGAGGGTGGATGTTCTCCTGAATGTGTGTCGTCTTGTTGCGTGGTCAGTGGAGTGTGTTGAAGTCGAGCAGCGATACGACCTGACCAGGTGCTGTGAACTGTGATCCTCCCTCTAATGCCGAACAGAGCAGCCGGCTCTTCAGCTCCGTCTCCTTCCCCCTGTTCGTCCAATCAGCGAGCGGCGGCTCCGGGCTGTAATATCCGCTGCTGTGCTGCTGGTCTTAGTGAAGGAAAGCTGAGCCTGGGGCGACTTCGGGGAAACCCAGCCGACCTGAGACCGAGCGCTGGGAGCCAACGCCGCCCCGGCCTTAAAGCAACAGTCCCACTTTGGATTTTTCACTCAGGACTTCAGGTTCACTTGTTGTGTAGGGAAAACGAACTAATAACAAAAACTGAGCAAGCATGTCCACAGGTATATGGGCACCTGATCATGATGGTGGTTGATGTTTCACTCCACTCGTCTGGTTTGAGCTTCTCCAGCAGATGATGAAGTAGTAAGAGTAAGAGCATTAGTGACCTCCAACACTTGTGCTGCAGATTATTGTTCTGAAGCTTCAGGATTTCACTTAAACCTTTAAAAACTGACCTGGAACAAAAGAACTGACACAGCTGCTCATCGTTGGTGATGTTTCCTGCTGGTGAGCATTGAGTGTTAAACAGGAGCTGATAGACTTCTCCACATCACATGTAAATCTGAGGCTCAGTTAACAGCTTCCCCTCCTTCTGGTCTGTTTCTAAACACATCCTGGACCTGACGTGGCGTTCACCAGCTCATCGGACTCTCAATGTGGCGAACAGTGATCCGGGTGTTGAGGCTGCGTTCACTCGCAGCAGTTGAGCAGGTTTGCTTTTTGTTGGGCAGCAGCTTTGACCTCTCGCTGCTGATCACAGAAGAGCTGGAGGACGTTCACACAGACAAACTGCTCTGGAGTCAGTCCAGACGGTCGAGGAGGAGCAGCAACAAGTCAGGGACAGAATTCAAATCAGTTCTGCTTCTGACGTGAACCAAGTGAACACCTGAACCACGTTGTGCTTTGGTTTCATTTTGAACGAAATGAGCTGGAGCAGGAGGTCGACACAGAAAAACCATGTGACCAACTTCTCATATCCAATAAACAGCAGATCAATGTTTATTTACCATCTCAGTTCCACACACACACTGTAAACACAGATAGGCGACAAAATGGCTCCGGAAAAGTGAAGCTAAAGTGTCTTGATCGCCCCCTGGTGGCTGGCTGCAGAGTCAAAAACTCCACCTCCCCCGTGTTAGCAGATTAGACATGGACCAAAAAAAAAAAAATCAAAGTAGACGTTTAATAAATATTTGTAAAGATGTTTCTGTCATTTCAGGTCGTTCTTATCTCACTTATGTTTGTTCAAGTTTCTGATCAGTTTGTTTTAATAAGTTATTTGATGATATTAAACCGGCTGAGACGTGTTAAGAGCTTGAAGCAGTGTTCTGCAGTATTAGTAAATCTGTGCTTGTGAGTATGAAACTGAAGTTAATGAGAAACATTCACTGAATCTGAGTCATGACTCCTGGTTTCAACATTGATCCTGGAGTCCTGGTCGTATTGATGCTGATTTATTTGAGATTTATCATTCATCTCCTATAATTTCTCTTTTTTTCAATACGTAAGTGAAAAGCTGTTCCACAGCCTTCTGCACACCGGAGGGTGAATAGACTCGAACTTAGATTTGTTCTTGACCTCAGTTTATTTACATCAGTCTATAAATATACGTACAGTGTGTTAGTTTATTTGAATTGGAGACTGAGAGTTACCCCCCCCAGCCCTGAACTCGTCCAGAGAAGCAGTCGGTCCTCAGAGGCGTCTCATAAGAGACGTTCTACTCAGCTGATTCAAACTGTGATGACACAGTTAACAATGAGTTTACTGTATCCAGAGGATCTTCATCTCGCTGACCTCTGACCTCATGATGAAGCCTCGCCACTCGCCATCAACTCCAGTCAAGCTCACACACACACAGACACACACAGACACACACACTCATGCTGCTGTATCTATAATTACAGGTATTTTGATTCCAAATGAGATGCGACGGGACGGTTTGGTTCAGGTTGTTGAAACACTTCAGTAAAAGCTCACATGTTGACCCTCGACCCAAATCTGACATTTTGAGATATTTGTCTTCATTTCCTTCAGGAGATCATCTTTATATACAGTCACTGATCGTCTTTATATAAAGTCACTGATCATCTTTATATACAGATCATCTTTATATACAGTCACTGATCGTCTTTATATACAGTCACTGATCATCTTTATATACAGTCACTGATCATCTTTATATACAGTCACTGATCATCTTTATATACAGTCACTAATCATCTTTATATACAGTCACTGATCATCTTTATATACAGATCATCTTTATATACAGTCACTGATCGTCTTTATATACAGTCACTGATCATCTTTATATACAGTCACTGATCATCTTTATATACATTCACTGATCATCTTTATATAAAGTCACTGATCATCTTTATATACAGTCACTGATCGTCTTTATATACAGTCACTGATCATCTTTATATACAGTCACTGATCATCTTTATATACAGATCATCTTTATATACAGTCACTGATCATCTTTATATACAGTCACTGATCGTCTTTATATACATTCACTGATCATCTTTATATACAGTCACTGATCATCTTTATATACAGATCATCTTTATATACAGTCAGTGATCCTCTTTATATACAGTCACTGATCGTCTTTATATACAGTCACTGATCATCTTTATATACAGTCACTGATCATCTTTATATACATTCACTGATCATCTTTATATACAGTCACTGATCGTCTTTATATAAAGTCACTGATCATCTTTATATACAGTCACTGATCGTCTTTATATACAGTCACTGATCATCTTTATATACAGTCACTGATCATCTTTATATACAGTCACTGATCATCTTTATATACAGTCACTGATCATCTTTATATACAGTCACTGATCATCTATATATAAAGTCACTGATCGTCTTTATATAAAGTCACTGATCATCTTTATATACAGTCACAGCTCATCTTTATATACAGTCACTGATCATCTTTATATACAGTCACTGATCATCTTTATATACAGTCACTAATCATCTTTATATACAGTCACAGCTCATCTTTATATACAGTCACTGATCATCTTTATATACAGTCACTGATCATCTTTATATAAAGTCACTGATCATCTTTATATACAGTCACTGATCGTCTTTATATACAGTCACTGATCATCTTTATATACAGTCACTGATCATCTTTATATACAGTCAGTGATCATCTTTATATACAGTCACTGATCATCTTTATATACAGTCACTGATCGTCTTTATATACAGTCACTGATGGATTTCTGACGATCTACAAATGGCTGATCGTCTTTATGCTCAGTTCCCCTCTTCACTTTTTCTTTTATTCATGTGTTTTTCTCTTTCTCATCCTCTTCTTTCCCCTGTCCTCTATTTCTCATTCTTCTTATCCAACTCCAGCTTTCTCCTCATCCTCTTCCTCCTCTTCATCACTCACTCTTTGTCCTCCTCCTCCTGCTCCGTGTCTGTTCCTCCCTGGAGAAACATGGCGACCAGCCAAGACAGCTGCTTCCTCTTCAGGCCCTTCAGTGGTTGTTTGGTTGTGTTTGGTGGACGTCCTGCTGGGAGCAGAGACAATAGGACGATGGTGGTGGTGGTGATGGTGATAGACCCTCTGGTGTGTGTGTGTTTAGTGGAAAGGTGTATGGACTGAATTGTTGTACAGTTGATGCAGTTGCATTAACTTTCAGCTACATGATATGTAATATAATGATCTTATTTTAGTTTTTTGGTCCATGTCCCATCTGCTAACATGTAGGAGGTAAGGTTTATGACATGTACTGCAGCCAGCCACCAGGGGGCGATCAAGACCCTGTGGCTTCACTTACTGAAGCTGTTCCGTTGTCCAGCTTCATTTTGTCTGTGGCCTTAAAGCTTCTTTACAAATAGTTTTGTAAAGAAGGCTCACGTCAGGACAGGTCCGCCCTCACTGTCCGTCGGTCCGAGTGACTGACACACAGCTCTCTCAAAATATGATATATATCACAGAGTTTGTGTGTGAGTGTGTGTTATTGGTTTGTGTGTCAGTGGTTTTACAGACTTGCTCTTTTGTGATTGTAGCAGAAAAAAAATGGAAACAGAATCCAGAAACACCATCTGGTATTGAGGAGCTGTGTGTGTTTGTGTGTGTGTGTTTGTGTGTGTGTGTGTGTTGAAGTGATGGTTTGTGCGTGCCACACACAGATCTTGGTCTCCAGCCACTCGGTGTTCGGCTGCCAGCGGAGGTGTCAGTCTTCGGGTACAGGGAGGTGGGAGCTCTGGGTGTTTGCTGTTTGTTCGATTGGCAGAAATGGAATTTTGCCATTTGTTTTTTTCTCTTCTTAGTAAATATCACCTGTTCTGTCACGCAGCCGTCATCTGGCCTGAAACCGTGGAATATTCACAGGGCTTCAAAACACAGCGTGTTCCTGGTTTGTCTTATTCATAAATTTACCCTGATTCTGATTTAATAAATGCAATGATTCTCTCACGATGCAGAAAAACGTGAGTGAAAATGATAAGATATCAAATTCAACCCTACCTTTAGTCTCTCTAACTACAGTTTAATATATGTTTAACAATATAGCTGATCAAGATTTTATAAGGGGGGGGGGGGGGGGGGGGGGGCTGAAGTATAGAGTAGGCAGCCCTTCGCGCGGCCCTGAGGGGGAACAGATCCAGACGTGTTGGTAGCTGGGTTTGAATTAATCCTCCTATTGCTCCAAACTGTCTGAGGGGCCACACAGCTGGTTATGATGTGGTGACAGGTGTGTGTGTGTGTGTGTGTGTGTGTGTCTGTGTGTGTGTGTGTGTCCATTCAGCAGTGCACATTCAGATACACGAGTACAGTTTGCTCCGACACGAGCGAACATAAACAGCTTTGTCCTAATTAATTATTTCCTGACGAAGCTACAGATCACAGCAGCTGTGGAACGCAGTGAAATGTCCCTTTAATCACAGGAATATAAATCCCCCCCCCTCGCAGACCCATGACGGTGCGGTGAGCATTCTGAACCTATTAATGCTTTAATAGCAAAGTGAGTGATTAAACAATTAAACAAATGGAAGGGAACAACATGAAGAGAGCTACTTAGTCCATTATGATGAGAGGAGCAGGGATTAGAGGGAGCAGCCAGATGTTTGCACATCAGCAGCAGCAGTGTGATTAGAGCCTCGTGGTCAGCAGAACGCCTGGCGGGAACATGGACTCCCCCCCCCCGGGCCTCAGGGTGGAAACATCCCCTCTCCTACAGCTGAGGGGCAGAGTGAAGGATCGGGGACAGCTCTGTGCTGGACGCTGGGGAAACCTCGATCCACCTCGTGACCTGTGTGACCTCTTCAAAGAGTTCTTCTTCCACTGCACCTGTCTGTAAATAGAGAACTGAAGCAACAACCGTGTGTGTGAGTGACACAGACGCACACAGTGAACACACACAGGCTTCAGGCTCCAGCCCCAGATAACCCTAACCCCAGTGAAGACCAGCAGAACTTCATTCAACTCTAAACCTCAGTAACTCTGCAACTCAAAAATCACATAATCAATATCTCAAATATTCAGCATGTTAAAATGTTAGCCATCAGACTTATCCGATCATATGCACCAGGTTTTCATATAAGGTCAAATCCCTTTTACCTTCTCGCTTGTTGAGCTGAGCTGCGTCTCAGCTCGTGGACGTTGTTCTGAATGAGCGGGGGGGAACGAGGGACAATCAGCAGCTGGACGTGGGGGGGGGTTGACCTGAGGAGGTGAGTGAGACCTCAGCTTCATTAGCACGAGGAGGAGTGAGCTGCTGAGACAGAGCACCTCCACGGGCTCACTCATTAGCAGTAATGTGGAGCGACCACCTCTTTATCAGCGTGTTTACAAAACCTCAGGTTTGTCCCCTGGCCAGAACCCCCCCCCCCCCCCGAACACACACAGACACACACACACCCTCCCTGATCTAATTAAGTTGATTCAGAGCTGTGCCTGTGTGCGTGCAGGGCTCCATTACTTACGGCTGTCCGGTCGCCGCGCTCCGCCAAAGCCTCCAACAGGGGGAGCCACTGACCCCACCCCCCCCACACTGCCCCAGCCCACCGGGGAGCTGAGGAAGAACAGCTGGTAGGGGCATCATGGGAGACCTCGACCTGCCCCACCAACACACACACACCTTCTCACAGGGAAATATGTCCTCCCTGTCCCTCTAACGGGGCCGGTACAGTGTCCCAGGACCTCCAGGGGTTCTTCACGGGTTCTTCAGGGGTTCTTCAGGGGTTCTTCACGGGTTCTTCACGGGTTCTTCAGGGGTTCTTCACGGGTTCTTCACGAGTTCTTCAGGGGTTCTTCACGGGTTCTTCACAGGTTCTTCAGGGGTTCTTCAGGGGTTCTTCACGGGTTCTTCAGGGGTTCTTCACGGGTTCTTCAGGGGTTCTTCACGGGTTCTTCACGAGTTCTTCAGGGGTTCTTCACGGGTTCTTCACAGGTTCTTCAGGGGTTCTTCAGGGGTTCTTCACGGGTTCTTCAGGGGTTCTTCACGGGTTCTTCAGGGGTTCTTCACGGGTTCTTCACAGGTTCTTCACGGGTTCTTCAGGGGTTCTTCACGGGTTCTTCACGGGTTCTTCAGGGGTTCTTCAGGGGGTTTATGGGATCCTGAGGGTCACTGACCTTTCACATCAGATTCTCAATATTTTCACACTTTGTGTAACTTCTTAAAACCCCCCGTACGGATCCTTCTATCAGAGATGTTGACTCCTGAAGCTGTGTGTTCATAAGTTCATTCACATTTGACCTCTAAACGTAAACTCGTCTTTTTAACAGTAAGTTAACTGAACACAGATTATTTCCTGTAGCCGACATCTTTCCCTGAGTTCAGACTCCGTAGAAAGCCATCATGGTGAAGACCCTGTGATATCAGCGTTGTAGGGTTCCCCTCCTTCCTCCCTCCTCCTGTGTCCTCCTACCTCCTCTTGCAGCAGGAGCCCCCCCCCCCCCCGCTCCGCCCTGCCAGCCGGGGGGCGTGGAGGGCAGTCAGGGCACAGGGGAGGTACTGCTGCCTGATGGCGGTCAGGACGAGCCGGGCTCGGCTACAGATGTGACGGCAGCTTTTGCCAGGGGTCACCTTGGAGAAGCCGATGGCAGCATGTCCGCCCCCCCCACCCACCCCACCCCCCATGACTACAGCTGGCTCCCTGCTTAATCCGCCATGGGGGGAGGCCACATGGTCCGTTACATGTTTTTTACAGAGTTTCTGTGTTTGTAGATCCATGAAGATGTATCTTTATTTTGATCATAGTTTTTATCAATTTACTGAAAGTGGATGAAGGATTCTACTCTTCCTCCTCCACGTTAGCAGATGGGACATGAACCAAACTAAAATATCAAAGTAGATGTTAAACAGATGTTTGTGAAAGATGGTTTCTGTCCTTCAGGTCGTTCTTATCACAGCTTGTTCTGATCAGTTTGGTTTGAATTAGTGTTGATTGACAGCTGAGTGACTCATGATACTGTAGCTCCTCCCCCTGATCACTGGTGGAATTCCTATCTGAGATATTTAGCGCAGTGAGAGGAAGAGGAGACACGTCGTCCTTCTTTATGCAGTCGATGTGGTGAAGTAAAGCTAATGCTCTGATCTCCTCCTCCTGAGTGAAGCAGAAGCCTTCATGGATTCACGCCGCGTTCATTTCTCTTCCTTTGCATTTTATCAATATAAATATAAACCTCCTCCTGAAGCTCCGTCTCCTGAGGAAGCTGAGGAGTTCAGGGGGAAATATTGAATAGCTGCGTTAGTATTTCTTTTGAAGTATTAATGTGAATGATACTTCTATCATTAATATTATTACTGTTACTATCAGCGTCTAACCAGTGAGAAGAGAAGAAGAGTGTTTCTGGGAGTCGGGCCTGTGTGAAGCTGCAGATCTGCTCCTCCACACTAATCAGCTGTGCATCTGCCCGTCCCTAATTGTTTCCATCTCCCTTCCTGATTCTGAGTGTTCACCACGCTGAGGGCTCTAACAAGCTTACGCTGGTTTCAGTGGAGAAACGTTTGAGGAGGTAGTGAACAAAAATCCAGTCCGATATCTGCCAGAGCTCCGAAAATTGTCGTCATATTCCACTTGTCATCATTGTCCTGTGAAAACCACATAATCCGAAAGTATGGAAACCTTTCAAACCCAACTTGAATTGTTAAAAAAATATATATTATTAATCGTTAATAAAAAAGATGGAGTTTATGTTCATCTTATATCTAGAGTAGTTTCAGAATAAAGCCTTATGTCCTGAATCGTCAGTAGAAACATCTGTTGGCAGTGATGGTTTTCTGTTTTAATGAATCAGGGGCAGCGGAGGCATCAGGAGCCTCAGTGTTTCCAGTGTGAGCGTCAGCGTTGCAGGTCAGTGACTGAGCCGGTCCAGCTGCAGGTGAGCCGGGCCGGACGCTGAAACCAGAGAGGACTGGGAGCTGGGCTCTGATGGTCGACTGGGAGCATTAATGAAGCAGATTAGGTGTCCCGGCGTGGCCCTGCAGGCTTGGACAGGACAGACAGAGCGTCTCACCGTCCCCACGCTCACCAACAACCAGCTCCTTCCTGAACTCAGACCACCGCAGAACCAGTCCCGTCCAGAACAGGTTCAGGTCTCTCTCTACAGCAGCGTGTCGGGTCGTTACCCAACTTTATCATTGTGTCAAAACCTTTTTACTTCAATGGATTCTCATGAAAACCCTCCTATTAAATGGACGTGAACATTCTCATTAGAAATGTTTTTGTGTGAAGGAAAGAAACTAACAGATTATATTGATTTAAGGAAAATAATAATCTTATAAATTGATTGTCCCAGCCTCAGCTTCACATGGACCTGTCTGTCTTTGAGCTGAAGTCCACGTCCACTAATCGTCTTCTACAGCTTCTGGACTGTGACTCTGGTTGTTTGACCAAATGACGGCAGAATAAAGTTTTCAGAATAAAAGAATAAAAATTTGCCGAAGAAAATATAGTTTTTAAATATATAGTTTTTCATCTGAACTATATTTAAATGGAACCAACACAACCTATCTTCTGTCCCCCCCCCCCACTCGGGCTGAATGGAGCTGTTTGTTAAGAGGCTGCAGGACAATGAAATGGGAGCAGCGGATTTAATTAATCCAGTGAACAAGGAGAAAACAGACGAGCCAGCTGGAGATCACCAGCCCGGCAGGTCTCCTCAGTTTCAAGAGTTCAAGCCGAGACGCCACCGACACTTTCTGCATCATCCTGCCACAGGAAGAACCCACTGTGACCTTTGACCTCTGTATGATCTCATGGATTGGATAGATTTGTGGCAACACGTCATCAGATCCTGTTCTGGGGTTAAACCTGCATCATGTTTCTTCACACATGCTAATAAGTCACTCTGTTTAATTATAAACTTATAAACACAGTCACACTTTCATTTGTTTGTGCAACAGAAAGTCAACAGGGCGGATTTATTGAAACACAATTCAAGAGTAAACTGAAGAATATGTTTTCAAAGCTGATTAAATCTTCTGCATATTTGGCACTCGTGGGATCGAATGAACTGAAGTCTGAGCCGACTCCCAGTGAGATGGAGGTCGTGGCTAAAGGTTCCCAGTGCGACTCTGGGAATGTTCTGGAATGTGAGCGACATGGAGGACGAGCACATCCTGCTCCAGTTGAAACGAGTCGTGCCCTCAGCGCGTCCTGTCAGGCTCACTGACACAGTGACTGACACTGTGACTGACACTGTGACTGACACAGTGACTGACACAGTGACTGACAGCTGCTGAGGGAGGCTCTCCAAACAGACTGGGCGGATCCTCTCTGGTGACCTTTCACCTCAGGCACCGTGTCAGACGCACAGCAGAGTTTACCTCATCTGAGCCGATGATATCATCGGCATTGACCCTTCAGGGCCCCCCCCCCCCCTCCCGTGGTGAGTCCACCTCGGATGGTTAAAACATTATGGCTGATCATATTTATCTCTCCAGAAAATGAACTGGACTTTCCTTCCAGGTGCTGGTGAGTGAGTTGTTGATTGCCTGTTGGATTTGTTCTGAGCTGGGAGGATCTGAAAGGTCCAGTGTGAACAGAGCCGCTCTCATTGGGGTCAAGTCCTTCGCCAGATGGTGGTTTTCTGCTTTCTGTGCTTTTCTGATATTTCAGACCAGGAGCCTCCCTCCTCCTCCTGCTCCTCCTCCTCCTCCTCCTCTCCTGCCCTCCTCTCTCTGAACCGGTGTCAGGTAGACGCTGTAGAAGCAGTGCAATGGATACTTCCTCACCTGCTCCTTCCCCGGGACCCCTGCTGAGAGCAAGCTGTTGTTCTCCAGCCCCCCCCTCACTGCCAACCTGCCTCCGTCCTGGCACATCAATTATTAACGAAGCTCATAGAATACATGTTAAAGTTCAATGCTACTTTTTTACCCTCAGTCCTGAATTAGTTCCAGATCTTTTTGAGGAAAGACAATGATCATGAATTAAGTTTTTTAGCGACGTTATTTAATTGGATGTTGTTTTGAGATTATCTCTGCTCCGGTGTTGAACCTGGACACAGTGATGTCCTTGGTACCTGGCTTGAAGGCACTAAGGCAGAGCAGTTATTTTAATCTAGTTGTAGTTGAGAATCCAGATCAACCCTGAGTGTGTAATGGAAACTCTATCTAATAGAAAATGATCCCACTCACTCAATCTGGATTCAAGACATTTTCATCATTAGAGAAGCTTTTGTAGTTTCCTAATATTTTGTGATGAACGATATGTAGAATCGTGAGCTGCAGCCGAGTCCTGTCTGTCCCCGGCTGGTTCTCTATTAGTTACACCTTGGATCAATGTTCTATGAGTGTGAAGCTGGTTCAGAATCAGAATCAGAAAGTATTTATTACCAAGTAGGTTTACACCTACGAGGAATTTGCTCTGGTTATTGGTGCATACAATGAACATAGAAAAATAAAAACATAAAAACACAATAAATACAACACGCATAAGAAAAGCAATAAAAAGAAACAATATATTTACTCACTATTTACTTCTTATTTACTCCCCTTTTCTAATATTTATACAAAGTAACATTTATTTAGACATAAACATATCTAAATAAAATATATATAATAGATAAAAGATATAAAAAGGGAAGTAAAAAGTGAAATGCAAGATGCAAGACAGTGAACAGTGTCAGATTGCAATATGCAACGTAATGCAATATAATATATATAATATATTACATAATATAATACATCTCACTGTTGATTTCATGGTATTCCACAGATGAACAGTCGGTGGGGGTGATGGGCAAAGAGTTGCAGCAACCAGCTGACTGTCATGGATATGAATATATATGAATATCTGCTTAACTAAAGTCTCATGAGGAGTCGACCACATTCAGTCAGACCTGCTGCATGTGTTCATCTGCACAGAGGAGGGAACTGTCCTGATAACATTCAGGAACATTCTTATCTCCTCCACCCAGGAGGAGATAAGTTTTCATCCCTGAGCGTTTGTTGTTTGATGGGATGGTTTGTGAGTTTCTTGTGTTTGTTGGCAAGATTACATAAAATCAATTGAATGTATTTCCATGAAAACTTGTTGGAAGGATTTGCTATGAGTCAGGAAAGGACTCTTTAAATGTTGGTGCAGATGTGGATCAGGAGCCGGATCCAGGAATTTATCATCTCTTTGTTTCACTTCGTGAGATACGACATCTTTTCAACGTTTTGATCTCCCAGAGAATAATCATGATAATATTTATGAGTGATATTTATGAGTGTGTGTGATTTGGTGCGAGTGGTTGACTTTAAGGGGCTGTTGTGCCTTGGTGGAGGTTAAGACTTCCACTGAGTGAAGGTCTATTATTATTCTAAGTTTTAACTTTTTAGATAATGTCTTGATAACGTCTCTGAGTTTTCGGAACAAATCCTGTCGAGGCCACTGAGCAGTTCAGGGAGTAGCACACATGCTGAAAGATGGGGGGGGGGGGGGGGGGGGGCCTCATTGTTTGGTATCTCTGCAGGACTGTAGCTAATAAAACTAAACTGGGCCTGAGGGAGAGCGGCTGAACTTCCTGTAGCGGTGGTATTTATTTATTCGGAGGGTCCGTTTCAGGTCTCCAGAGTCGGCCGTAAACAAAGAGCTCTCCTGCTCCGTCCAGATCGCCTGTTGGACTTTGATTTATTTATAATTCCCTGAAACCACTCTGCGCTGCAACCCGATCGCCACCAGCTTGTGAAAACGTCGCTTTTCCTCGAGATTTGCTAAAGAGGAAGTTACTCCCCTGTCCCTCTTTCCTCCTCCGTTTGATTCCAGCCGTCGGCCACTCACGCAAATAAATACCTTTCTACTCAAACATACATGGGCTAATTAATTTAGCCCATCTGTTCCCCTCTCTGCTTCACTTCCACCCATTTGGCTCATGTTGCACTGATAACTGGGCCATGGTGAAGAAACTGAGGCGTTTCCACATAAAACATGAACAACACACGTCTGACGGAGTTTAGTCTTTTCCTTTTTCACACTCAGTCCAGCAGAGGAGACATCCTTCATGTTGAGGTCGACTTGTGTGAGGCAGCAGAGGTCGGGTCAAGGTCAAATCAGTTTTGAGATGGATTCTGTTCACCGACAGTTTTCTTCAGAAGTTGAAGTCTGATCAGTAGAAGTTTGTCTGTGGTTAAAAGTTCAGGAAATCAGGTAGATCATAGTTTGCTATGAAACTATTCTCTGCTGATAATTTACAAATACATATATAAACAAATAATACATATATATATATATAATGAAAAATTGTAATGATATAATAAAAGTTGCTATTTGTAGAAATTATATGAAATGTGAAAGAAAAACCTCAGATCCTGAAACATCATGATAAGTGGTAGGTGTTTTGAAACGTGCAGCGATCAGAGTTTGTGTTTGTCGAGCGTCTCGGCTGCTGGAGCTCGATTCAGAGCTGAGTGGCGTTTGAGGGCCGAGTCTCTCGAGGACCAGACAGTTGTTGCTTGCTGCTGAAACATCTGGGCGGCCATTTGAGGATTGGTACCGCTCCCCTCCAGGCATCGGACGAGCCAGTGGTGTAATTGTAATATTTAGGGGAAAAGTTTGAAGGGAACTTGATTTAACCCTGAAGAACGGAGTTTTGGAAACTGCCTTCAGGGCTGCTGATGAATATTCCCCCAACAGGGCCGGTGGAAAGAGAGCTCGGACCAAACAGGAAATGACATCTGACTCTGAGTTCTGACAGGGAACCATGGGAAAAATATTATAAGCTCTACTTTTATAATCATTTTATCTTGACAATGAAACACTTTCCCACGTTTGAAATTTTGATTTTCAAATATGAAGTGACACGTCCAGCAGCCGGGCGTTAGTTTGGTCTCTGGTAGAACGGGTTGAAGGCCAAATTATACTCGTGTTGCACGGACGCACACATGCACGCAAGACACACAACACGCGTTTATGCTTCCTAAACGCGCAACACGTTTAGGAAGCATAAACCAAAACGGATCCGTCGATGCAGCTGCGTGGCCTTCCGCGGTTGCAGTCGCAGGACTATAATTAGGCCTTGACTTGTATTGACTGTAAATGAAGGTCTCCACCTCGTCCCACTGTCCAGGAAGGAACGCTGCCCTCTTGTGGTGGTGAGGTCAATTGGAGTCAGAGTCGTGCTATCGAGGTCCCGCCCATACACAAGCTCGATCAATCAGGAGTCGTGTCAGCTGTCAATCATCACGTCTCAGCCGGTTCTCATATCAAATAACTGATTCAAACCAAACTGATCGTTAGAGGATCTGGAAACCTTTCTGTGACTCCTGCGGGTGTTGGTCTTTGTGAAGGACACAAGAGACATGTGGTCACCTTCAAACACACAACGTTGGGCGGTGCAGCTGATGGATCAAACACACAACGTTCAGCTGATGGATCAAACACACAACGTTCAGCTGATGGATCAAACACACAAGGTTCCATAGTTAGTCAATCCCTGCAGGTGTCAGTCATTTCTCAGATGACCTCACCACACGTTGGCGACAGAGCTGCGTTGTTGTTGTGCGTCTCCACCGGTAGCCTGGAGCAGACAAACAGACAGATTCCCCTCCACCTGCTGCAGCCAGGAGTGTGTGTGTCTGTGTGTGTCTGTGTGTCCCAAGCTGTGGTTCAACACGAGTTGCGATCGATCGTCTCCCAGCAGCCGGTTCTTCTCTCTGGCAGCTGTTCCAACCACAGGCTCCAATATGAATATTTATGATGCACCTATTCCCAGGATCCTCAGTCTGTCTGCAGCTGGACACACACACACACACACAGACACACACACACACAGTTGTTCTTCTTATATGGTAAACAGAGTAGTAAATATTCATCTCCTTGCATCAGATGCAGATATCTGGTTTTCTTGAATACTTGCTCCTCTGAACTTTACTGTGGCCTTTTGTAGTATCCTGGGGGGGTGAGGGGGGGTCGCTTCTTCAGCAGCAAAGAAGTTGATCAAATATCTGCGTTGTGATGATCTGCAGTGTGTGAGTGTGTGTGTGTCTCTGTGTGTGTGTGTCTGTCCATCTCTGTTAACGTAGCAGAAGACTTGAATCGATGATGTCACGGCGTCGATGTAGATTCGTCCGAGTCCGCATCAAAAAAAATAAAATGTCTAACGCTCTAATGAACAAAGACTTTAGTGATGATGACGGAGACGTGTTCTTCCTGATTGGTTCTCATCAGTCACATGACTCGACAACCAGCGGTGAACACAAAGCGTCACTAACACTTCCTGTCGGTAACACTTCCTGTCAGTAGCACTTCCTGTCGGTAACACTTCCTGTCAGTAACACTTCCTGTCAGTAACACTTCCTGTCAGTAACACTTCCTGTCAGTGACTTCCTGTCAGTACCACTTCCCTTTCAGTAGCACTTCCTGTCAGTAGCACTTCCTCCTCGTCGTCTCTGCTCCGACTCTTCACCTTCACTGTTCAGAGTATTTTAGTAGTATCTACTTCCTGTTTACATCACCTGACCAGTGTAGGTGAATTGTCATGTGACGTGTGTTTTCAGGTTGTTGGTGTGGACGGAGCTAACACACTCACCAGCAGAGAGACTGTTTAGCTTTAAAAACTGTTTTCAGATGAGAAGCTTTAAACTGTGACGTCAGTGTTTGACTCCAGGTGACCACATGGTGACGTGTGCCTGGTGAACTTTAGCTTTTAAGAGAAGTGGAGGAGAATTCCTGGAGATCCTCAAGTTCTGACAGGGAACCAGGGGGAAATATTATAAGCTCTACTTTTATAATCATTTATCATTTATCTTAACAATGAAATACTTTCCCACGTTTGAAATTTTTATTTTCAAGTATGAAGTGACACGTCCAGCAGCCGGGCGTTAGTTTGGTCTCTGGTAGAACGGGTTGACTTCTATTGACTGTAAATGAAGGTCTCCACCTCGTCCCACTGTCCAGGGAGGAACGCTGCCCTCTTGTGGTGGTGAGGTCATTTGGAGTCAGAGTCAGTGCTATCGAGGTCCCGCCCATACACAAGCTCGATCAATCAGGAGTCGGTGTCAGCTGTCAATCATCACGTCTCTAATTCAAACCGAACTGATCAGAAACTATTGAACAATCATCAGTGAGATGAGAACGACCTGAAACAAACATTTATTTGATCATTGTAGGTGAATTGTCATCTTCCCTCTTTGGAAATCCTCCCTCACCTCCTCGCACCTCCCTCTGCTAGGGAGTTATCTCTCTCCTCAATCTTCCTGCCGGAGATTCAGCCTCCTCCTCTGGCCCTGCCTGACCAGAGGAGGACGCCTGGAGGAGGAGAAGGTGGAGGAGAGGAGCTGCTGCCCAAATAGACATCAACATGTGCTTTTCATTAAGTTCTGCGGAAATAAGCACTGACCCGCTCACTCAGGAGGGCACATCCATTTAGTGCTGCAGGGGGGGGAGGGGGTTTAGAAACGTTGTGGTTCAAGTTAATGTCCCTGTGAGGAAGTTAGAAGTGTCCAGTGTCCAGGTGGACTGTGGGCAGCAGTGGGACCAGTATGATTGTTTAAGGTGGACTGTGGGCAGCGGTGGGACCAGTTTGATTGTTTAAGGTGGACTGTGGGCAGCAGTGGGACCAGTATGATTGTTTAAGGTGGACTGTGGGCAGCAGTGGGACCAGTATGATTGTTTAGGATGTGTTTAAGGTGGACTGTGGGCAGCAGTGGGACCAGTATGATTGTTTAGGATGTGTTTAAGGTGGACTGTGGGCAGCGGTGGGACCAGTATGATTGTTTAGGATGTGTTTAAGGTGGACTGTGGGCAGCAGTGGGACCAGTATGATTGTTTAAGGTGGACTGTGGGCAGCGGTGGGACCAGTATGATTGTTTAAGGTGGACTGTGGGCAGCGGTGGGACCAGTATGATTGTTTAAGGTGGACTGTGGGCAGCGGTGGGACCAGTATGATTGTTTAAGGTGGACTGTGGGCAGCGGTGGGACCAGTATGATTGTTTAGGATGTGTTTAAGGTGGACTGGGGTGATGGAGGAGATTGATGAGGAGTCTGTGAAGGTGATTTCTGCATTGAGACGTGATGACACTGATGGGATCTGGGTTGTTAAGGTGGACTGATGCTGTTGGAGGCTGTAAACATCGGGGGAATTAAGTGATTTCTAAAAACAGAAACACTGACGGATGGACACACATGATCCAGATTTTGTGACAAACATGTTTGGACGTGTGCCCGAGTGTCTCCGCAGGTTCATGCATCATCGACAAACCAGATCCGTCTTCCTCTGGTCCACATATCGGGGGGGTGGGGGTCACTGAGTGATGGCGTCCCTGCGTCCCACTTCCTCCTGCAGCCTCCTTCATCATGCTCGCTTCCTGCTGTTGTCCCTGCCGTGCTCATTACTCTCCTTCACTCAGGTCCCACACACAGGATTCTACTGTAGGTCCGTGTTTAGAACTCAAACATGATTTGAATCATTATTAGAAAGATTCCAGCTGCTTGGCTGCTGCTCTGATGCTCAAGAACGGATTATAAGAGCGGCCCCTGGGTCCCATGGGGCCCCTGGGACCCCCTGGGACCCCCAGGCTGCGTCTCTGTGGTGGTTCACTGAGCTCTGGACTCGGCTGGTGACCCTCAGAGGTCACAGGGACCCTGGACTCAGTGGCCAGTCCACTTCAAACTCCTTTAGGCTTCATCTCTGACACTTCAGCTGATTCAACTGATTCAAATTAATGGTTCTTATTAATTATAACAAAAGGCTAATTTTCATCTGTGTTCCCTGATATGTCGTAAAGTTGGTTTTCCTTTGTCAGTTCAATGCCTGTATTTAATTTTCACAGTGTTACAGACAGTAACACGAAGACAAGTGGGCACTTCACAGTCTAATAAATAAATATTAACACAAACAGTAAATAGAAGGAGGTCTGTAAACCAGTGTGTGACCTCTGTGTGACCTCTGTGTGACCTCTGTGTGACCTCTGTGTGACCCCCTCGTCTCAGTGTCTCTGCTGCAGCCCACGTGTTGTAGTTTGTCAAATCACCAGCAGAGGGAGACATCACATCGTGAATAGACGTCTCTCGGCTCCTCTGGTCTCATCAATGATTTTCCTGCTCCTGGTGTTTTTCCAGTGATATGGATTTATGTTCAGATATTGATCATGTGATTAGATTCTCTCTGATCAGGATCGCTGTGTCTCATTCCTCTGCTACTGGCTGTGATTAGAGGAATCCACAGCCAGCCTCCTGATTGGCTGCTGAACACAGAGTTGGTTCAGTTCTCAGCCGTGGATCTGAAGTTCAAACACAAGGCCTGTGTGAATTAGTCATGCCCCCCCCCCCCCCCTCAGACACTACGAGGCCAGTGGTTATGGTAAATGAAGACGTTGGGGGGGGGGGCATCAGGAGGATTTGTGGGGATCTGTCTCTCCACAGAGGGGGCTTCGCTCGGGCCCCTGACACCAGCACATGTTGTGTGCAGATAGCGGCGGCCCTGAGCCGAGGAGCGTGAGGCTTCCTGGCAGCCGGCCGCCACCCTCAGCCGCCTTGGCGCTGTCGCCCAGCGTTAGTCACACCGCAGGAGACGCGGCCCGGCCTCCCGACGGCTGCCGAGGGCCACAACAGGCCCGCCGCCGCTCGGAGGTAAAGCTCCTGACTGCACCCCCCCCCCCCCCATCGGGAGGAGAGACGGATCTGCAGCGTGAGATGAGACGCCCGGGCGGCGGTAGCGTTCAATTAAAGACGCATTAGAGAGAAAGAGAGCGTGACAGGCCTGAAGACGGTGGGACGCTCAGGACGGACGTCTCACACGTCTTAGAACTGCTGTCCACATCTTCAGAGGACAAAACACTTTCAGTTCATCAAGTTCATTTCATCTGCGTTTCCCATGAAGGAGGTTCAAATGAAATGAAAAAAAAATCTAAATGTGTAATTTAGAAATGGAATAAGGTCCAGAACAGTCCGGGGGTAAAAAGGTTCGGACTGTTTTTCTTTCAGTGGAATCTGATGTTTCACGTCGGCTGTGGATTTAAATCACATTAAGATATGCACTTACATTCACCAGACCTTTATTCTGAAGGTTTGCACTGTTCATTTACAATTCAAAATATTGTGATTTACACAATATTTTATTCTGAAAAAACAGTTTTGATAAAAAAAAATCAAAAAAATCCTCAGTTAAAAGAAAGGAGAGGTTGAGCCTGGTTTTATCCAGAATTCAGATTTACTATTTGAAATTGATTCACTGATATAAAATGTCTGTAGTTTAATGGTGAAAACACCTTAAGAGTGTTTGTCAGAGTCGTTAGTTATTCCTAATAATCTCTGTACATAGATATGAACTTTGATCAAACACACAATGATACAGGAACACGTCGGCATGAGTAGAACACACAGAACATTTATCAGAATTTTTAGGATTTAAAACTGGAGGATTATGTATTTTTAATGTTTGTCTCGATGTGGAGAGAATCAGACTCTCGGACCCTGATCCACCGCTTGACACCAGTTTAATTGATGTGTGAAAATGTACAATTATAATATTTTATAATAATTTTCAGATTCATTCAGTGTGAATAAAATAGTGAAAACAGCTGATTCACAAACTTTAAAACGGTTTCTGCTGCCGTCAAATAAAATAATATATTTGAATAATTGAATATTTAATTTCACCCAAATCACTAATTTATATCTTTATTTTGATTATTATTAGACGATTATAAGTGTTGATTAGTGTTAATTATATTTTCTTGCTGCACCAATAAGAAACCAGAAGCTCTGTGACATCAATCATCTGCTCACTTTAATTAATGCAGCGATCCCATTGGTTCCCGTCCCACCTCACACCTGCCACAGCCTGTGTGTGTGTTTGTGTGTCTCCAGCTGTGTGTGCAGACTGGCTGTTTTTATGGGAACAGCTGGCAGGTCTCCTCTGTTGTTTTCGTATTGTGTTTGGGGGGGAGGCTCCACATCTGTGTGTGTGTGTGTGTGTGTGTGTGTGTGTTGCAGCATTTCCTGCCTTGTTAGCTTCCAGTGTTGTTGTGTTCAGGTGAATTCACTCCATTACAAACACAACGATCTGATTAAAGCAGCTGTCGTTCACTGCGCCTCATTGAACAGTGTCTCTGCTGTGTGTGTGTGTGTGTGTGTGTGTGTGTGTTATTATTGACTTGTTTCTGGTTGTGTAGCCTGTTCTTCTTCTGCAGCTCAGTTCACCTGACGACCTCGTGTCCACTTCCTAATCTAACTCGGGCTGAACACATGAGATCAGATCCTTCAGGTTTTCTGCAGGAGCTTTAAAAGTCTAAAAACCTTTAGGTCTTAAAAAGTCTTGAGCACCTTCAAATATTACATATGAAGTCTTAATTGTGTTAAAGTTCATTCAACATGACTTTCCTTTTGATTTAAATAATACTTTGGAGTTTAATGCTTGAAGAGGTAATATGAGGACGTGTCTGTAACTCTCTGATATTCACTTCAGGGTCGGAACTTCAGGTTGAATTATTTTTAATAATTTCTTACAGATGTATTATCACTCATACAACTCAGAAATATCACTTTTAATGCTTTTATACTTATCACATGATTCCAACTAGCGAGGAACCAGAGCAGCTCATATAAACAGGAAAAATTCCAATTAAATAGAATCTATACAACATGATAAGATGGATGGTTTTTTATTAGTGTGACAGTATGGTTATTGGGGGGGTACTATTTATGGATTGTTAATTATTGTTATTATTATTATTATCAATTTAATTCGATAAGGTCTTAAAAAGTCTCAGATTGAATTTGTAACCTGCAGATCCTGTCAGTGGATTTGATAATTATCTAATGGTCACATTATTATTTAAATACATTATTAGTAAAGTTTAAAGACTCATTATTGCTCCTGGTCGTGGTTTTAAAAGGTTCGGGATTATGTCCATGGACTATGTTTAAAATGTGTTATGTTCATGTTGGAGCCCCCCCCCCCCCCCCAGGTTTCTCTACGTGTTTCATCTCAGTGTCTCTTTGTAAGAAATGTTGTTTGAAGAATAGAACAAAATGTTCATTTTATTTGAACACATATCTATAAATAGTAAAACCAGGGGAATTGATAATCTTACATATTCCCTTTCACACCAGAGTCAGTGGCTGAACAATGTTTTTTTTTATGTGCGGAAACCTTTCCTGTTGCCATCGACGAGTGCCCCCCCCCCCCCGATACGTCATGCACTCTCTCATCTCACTGTTTTGCTAAATTATTCCTCTTATTTAATTAAATAATTAGATTTCTTCCGTGTGTCAGTTTTTCCATCAGTGGCGATTGGAGCTGATGAAAACCTGTGTGGTCATGTGACCCGGGATGTTTTCCAGATGTGAGTGGAACTTCTCACCAGTGGAAAGGAGGATTTTTATTGCTATTGATGGGAATGATATTGATATAATTCTTGATATTGAATTGTTCCGCTCCAGTCTATGAACAACATGTGGTGCTCTGACTGGTTCTCGTGTGATTTACTGGTTCACAGCCTGGTTGCCTGGTGGAGCAGAGACAGAAGGAGGTCTGGAGCGGGGGGGGGGGGGGGGGGCGTGGGCGGAGGAGCTTTCTTTTTAGGGGGGTGGAGAAGGGAGTGGTGGTGGAGGTGGGGGGGCCCAGCATATGCCCGGCCCTGCTGACAGCTTGCCTACGTTCCCCCCCATCATCTCGCCGCCTGCAGGCTTCCTCTTCCTGCTCAAAGACGGCAGATATCTTTTCGGGCGCCCAGTCAGGTTTGGTCCTGGTGAAACCTGGTGTGCGTGGGCATCAGCTGCCAAGGCACTAGGAATGTGTGAGAGAGAGAGAGAGAGAGAGAGAGAGAGAGAGAGACTGGTTCAGATATGTGAGACAGAAAGAAGAAGAGACAAAGAAGAATCTGAGGAGCTGGTCTCTTGTCAGTGCTGACCTCTGACCCCTCGCTGCTTTCCCTTCAGCACTTAACAGATATCTTCAGGAGCTATAATGTAAAACTTTTCCTCGACTGGATCCATAAACTGAGCAGAGTGTGATTCCTCTCTCTCTCTCTCTCTCCCCGGGGGAGGCCGGGGGTGAGGAGATGGGAGGATTTTTTTATTTCTGTTATCCGTTCACCGATGAACCCCCCCCCCCCAGCGGTTAGTCTGGTTTACCTTGACCCTCCTCGGTCAGGATGGAAGTCGAGGCTGCACCTTCAGATGGTTCCTGTGAAACCTGCTGCGTCCTGAGTCCAGTCTGTTGTTCAGGTGAAGTGAGGACGTGTCCCACAGAGAGGACATCAGGTAGAAACCTGGATCAGTGTCTCTTCTGTGGATAAAAGCTTTCATTAGTTAGTTTATCAACGAGTTACCTTCATCACGTGATCCGAGAGTGGGAACCAGTCAGAGATCTTCAGGAGAATCAGCCATGAACCAGCTGACGTGTTGGGATCATGGACGTCACCAGGTTCTCACCCAGTTATTCATAAGCACATGGGAGACTCTGTCAGAGGACAGTGGTCACTGAAGAGCATCCTCTACTCCCCTGCTTCCTGGTTGACTCCCCCCCGGCGGGTTGTGGTGTGTGTGTGTGTGTGTGTGTGTGTTTGTGTGTGCAGGCGACACTGAGCAGAATTAGACGTTTGTGAAATTGTCAACTTTCTGTAACGGACTGGTTTATCAGCGAGGTTCGTTCTTTCTGATGAGATGGTGAAGTTCTCTCTCTTTGAGTCCAGAGTGTGGCGGGCCCTGGAGCAGCTGCCTTCAGGATCCAGTCTTTGTCTGATTTCTGTGAGCTCCATGAGCGACTGAGACGCTGCAGCTTAGTGTGTGAACTTGAAATAGTCGGGGTGGTGCTGTTCTAAATAATATTGTGTGATGGCATATGTGTCTAACACGTGCACTCACACACACACTCACACACACACTCATCAATGAAAGTCGGTCAGAGGGTGGGGGGGGGTTCCGGCCTCTCTCCATGCTCTGCCAGGCCATCTGTTCCTCCTGCCTCCCTCTCACAACACAACTGCCTTCCTGTTTCATCCTCTTCTTCTGTTGTACACACACACACACACAGACACACACACACAGACACAGACACACACACACAGACACAGAGAAGGAGAAGAAGAGTTTTGTATCTTCTGAGTGAGATGAGTTTATTATCTGAGAGATGATTTCCTGGCTCTCGTGGCACATGTTTGTGTTTTCAGACTTCAGAACCTCGAGGTCGTGAACACACGACGGCTCCGGTTCTTCTTCGGTTCTTCAGAGGAGAGCTGAGCTGGTTCTGAGAAGCTGCTGCTGCCACCAGCTTCTCATGGAAATCTCACGTTGTGCATTCAGCTCGTTTCTGTGGCTGGAGACGAGGACACGGAGCGACTGCAGGTTTCAAGTCGGGTTCTAAAGTGTTGAACGGGTTCTAGCTGCAGAGATATTAGAGAAAACCAGGAGAGTCTGTTTGAACACAGAACTCAAAACACATTTCATGAGTCTCTCTCTCTCTCTCCCTCACTCTCTCTTTCTCGCTCTCTCTTTCTCCCTCTGTCTCTTTCTCTAATTTTTTTGCCTGCTCTCTCCCTCTCTCGCTTCACGCTCTCGCTCTTTCTTGCTATCTCTCTCTCTCTCCCTCACTCTCTCTCTCTGGTAGTGCGAGCCTGGTGCAGACTTGGTTTCAGGCCTGGTGCTGTTGGCTGATCTCCAGCCTGGCAGCAGCTCAGTGGGAGCAGGTGGAGACCCCCCCCCCCCCAATCTCTCTCTCTCTCACACACACACACAAACAAACAACACACACACACAAACACACACAGGTTGTGGTCCCACAGTATTTTCCGCTGACATCAACCCGTTGCCATGGTGATGTCTGTGTTGAGGTTGACCCCCCCTCACGTCTGATTGGTCGCCTGGTTCTCAGTTTGCTTCCTGTGACGACGGAGAAGTTTCCTTCAGTCCCCCCCCCCCCCCCCGCAGGGACGTGCACACAGGGGACTGAACCTGGTC
Source organism: Platichthys flesus (assembly GCF_949316205.1). Classification (NCBI taxonomy): domain Eukaryota; kingdom Metazoa; phylum Chordata; class Actinopteri; order Pleuronectiformes; family Pleuronectidae; genus Platichthys; species Platichthys flesus. Next base: position 527,884 of record NC_084953.1, on the reverse strand, counting down.
CAACACCAGGTTCAGTCTCCCCCCCCCCCCCCTGCAGGGACGTGCACACAGGGGACTGAACCTGGTCCAACACCAGGTTCAATCCTGAAGTACAAAGGGCAGCGCCCCCCCCCCCCCCCCCCCCCCCCCCCCCTTAGCGTCCTCCTTCACTCACTGTGGGATTCAAGACACGGATTTGTTCTGAATCACGTTTGAGTTGAACTTCAAGTGTCGCTCCACATCCTGTGTGTGTCTGTGTGTGTCTGTGTGTGTCTTCACTTCGTGTCCTGTGGGTGGAGATTTGATCTAAATCACGTCAAGTCTATTTAAAAGGCAGATTGAAAACAAGAGCTGTTCAACTAAGAACAAGAATGGAATTAAAATAAAGACAAAGTGTCTCTGAATATGTCCACGGAGTGAAACTGCTCCAACAGGAGCTGCAGCTTCACATTGAGTCTGGACCAAGGCCTGACCCCAGATCAGCTGTTCAGTGGCTCTGAGGGATGTAAACACATGTATGAGTAGAAACCTAGGAGCTCTGAGATACTGTTTACTCACACATTCATTAACTACAACAATAAATGCATCAGCTTTCCACAGGAGATTCATAATGAATCATTATGAGTCATTATTAAACCATTCAAGTTCATCTTCAGGTAAAGTCCAATTAAGTTGATCAATGATTTGATCTGCTGCTGTTTAACTATTTATTAATCAGATGTTATTGAATTAACAGATGCTGATTATTATATTTTGACTAAAGTAATGGATGTAAATTAAGTTTTAATATAAAAAAAATATATAAACAGCTTAACTGAGTATTTTAAAATGAGTCTCGAAAAAAAAAATTGTTTTCTTAAAGTAAAAAATGAAAAATCAGTCGGACATGATGTTCAGTCTCATCAGTGTTTGTTACAGTTTCTAGATGTTGTGTTTGTGGTGGTTGTTGTGTAGACGAGAACAGAGGAGCAGGAAGTTGTGTTTCTCTGTTCACTGCTGTAGTTTCATCCCGTCATCTCTAGATGGCGCCTCAGGTTCTTTTTCTGCTGAGTTCAGTTCATCAACAAAACATGAAGTTTTCAGAGAAACACGAGGTTCATTTTTCATCAGTGTTGAACAAACAAGGAAGTTATGAGTTAGAACTGACATGTGAACTGAATTTATGATCTTCTGTCAAACCTGGACATCAACACAACGATGATTCTACTGACGACACGAGACGCACACAAAACCAGATTGAACAGACACACACAGAAGCCTCAGGGATCTGGATTCTGAAAAGGATCAGAACCAGATTATTCAGATTCAGAAGCAGCTCCACAGAATTACAGAGATTAGGGTCTGTGGTAGTTTCTCTTGTTGGTTAGAGGAACTGTGGTGAAACCGGATTTCCCTGTGGCTCAAAAAGAATAGAATAGAAATGTTTATTGTAAAGATTTGAGATAAGTTAATATATGAATTCAATGTGGTGATGAAGTTAACGTTCTCACTGGGTTCACAGAAACAGACGTCAGATTCAGAACCACAGCCTTTTAACCTGATTTCCTTTCTGTGACTTCAAATCAGTTATCAAGAGGGTTGATCTTTGCTGTGTGATAATGAATCAGGAGCTTGAACCCTGGAGATGTGTGTCCTTCAGATGAAGCAGCAGTTCAGAGCTGATTCTTCTCCGTCCACTCAGCTGTAGACCATCAGAAGGATCTGGGTCTCCTCATGAGGCGGCTCCTGTGTGAGCGCTCCATGATTACTAAGATTAGTGATCATATCCTGAGAAAATAGCTAAACAATTTAATTGCTGTAATCTAATTACCTTCTCTTTGTCTCGACCTTCACTGCTGAGACGGTGTTTAGTCAGATAATAACGTGCAGCCGCAGCTCCGGTGTGTTTGAGAAGTAAATCTGCAGATTGTCTTGTTAAATCACACCAGCCGTCCTTCTATTAACATAAAAGCTTCTGTTCATTAACCTCGGACGACTCGCCAGCGGCAGCCGGGGGCCGGGGACGAGGAGACGCCGCCGAGGAAGAGATCTGCTCAGGTCCACACCAGCCTTCACGTTTGTTTAGAAAGAGCCTCAAACAAACAGGAACGAGCTGCTCACACGCTCAGAGCACAGGAGGAACTAGAGGTCAGAGCTGCTCACTGGGAAAGTTTGCTTAATGAACAGGAGCTCAATTCAATTCACTTCTGATCGCCGCATGAATTTATCACCAGCGGTGGAGCTGCGTGGATCTGATGCAGGAACTCCACTTCCTCGTTTCAGGCCATCTGCAGCGCTCTGATTGGCTCAGCTGTTTGTGAGAGCAGCAGCAGAACCTCGAAGATCAACTCTGTTCACACGACTGGATTCTGACCAGAGAGGGGGGGGGGGGGGGGGGGGGTCAGGATACAGGGAGCTCCGTTAATAACCAGGATGTTAC
>NC_084953.1:501504-521504 GCF_949316205.1 Platichthys flesus | reverse complement strand
CATGTGTAGTCTGCACCTTTTACCATCTTGTTGTGTCTTTTATGGCTCGTGGGCCCGTGTGTGTATGTGTGGGGGGGGGGGGGGGCTGCAACCAAGCACTGCTGCGGGGGGGGGGATATCTTCGGAGTCCAGGTTCATTGTTGTTTCACATCCAGAAACAACATCATGCTTCCTCCTGTCCACTGAGAGTCCCTGGGTTCTGTCTCCTCCACGTCATGTGACCACCTGAGGACGCCTGGACGAGCAGAGAGAGAGAGAGAGAGAGAGAGAGAGAGAGAGAGACGTCCTCCAGAGGCGCGACCTCCTGCATCGCCGCGATCCGGTTCCCCCCCCACCACTGGTGCATGAAGGGGCCTCGGTGCTTCATGTGAGCAGAGCCGGGGGCCAGGGGGGCCAGGGGGGCCGGCGAACCTCTGCTCTGCACCAGGAAGAATCCTCTCTCTCTCTCTCTCTCTCTCTCTGCAGCCGCGGCCCTCGCTCTCCCACGGACTGGGAGACGTTCTTTTATTTCACTTGATCTCAGCTGCTCGGATCAGAGGCGTTAAGCTCCCAGCGAGGCAGGACGTCCGGAGACGCCCGGTGTCCCTCAGAGACGCTCGATGTCCCTGAGAGACGCTCGGTGTCCCTGAGAGACGAGGGTGTCCCTCAGAGATGCCCGGTGTCCCTCAGAGACGAGGGTGTCCCTCAGAGACGCTCGTGTCCCTCAGAGACGCTCGGTGTCCCTCAGAGACGCCCGGTGTCCCTCAGAGACGCTCGTGTCCCTCAGAGACGCTCGGTGTCCCTCAGAGACGCTCAGTGTCCCTCGGAGACGCTCGGTGTCCCTCAGAGACGCTTGTGTCCCTCAGAGACGCTCAGTGTCCCTCAGAGACGCCCGGTGTCCCTCAGAGACGCCCGGTGTCCCTCAGAGACGAGGGTGTCCCTCAGAGACGAGGGTGTCCCTTAGAGACGCCCGGTGTCCCTCAGAGACGAGGGCTCAGCCTCTGGCCTTTGTTTGGTGATTTGTCGTCTTTCTGTCCGTCCTCCGTCTCTCGAGCTTCCGTCTGTGTCGGTTCCACTTGTGAAAAAGAGTCGTTGTGGAAAGTCCCTCTTTTCTCAACTGCTTGTTTAAGTGTCTCTTGTGCAAATACCCCCCCCCCCCCCCCGAAGCGTTTCAGCTCCTTTGTCCGTGGCACCGCGGTGTGATGAAAGGTTGCACTAGGTGGCCGAGCATTTGATTTCTCCATTAAAAACCCACCGTTCAAGGTAATAACACAAGCCCCCCCCCCTGCACGCATGTTTGATTGTGAGGATTAGTAAGACAAAAGGCCCAGCGGCAGTCAGAGGCGTCCTAATGAAACGCTGCAGCAGATAAATGAGCGCCGGCGTCCCCTGCTCCGGAGTGACCGCCCCCCCGCCAGGATTAAGTGGACTCCTCCTGTTCCTTTTGTGCCTTCGTTTCCCAGCAGCACAATCGGCCCAGAGTCAGCGGCCAAACAGCGAGGACCCCCCCCCACAGACCACTTTCTCTTTCTGTGGTATTTTTCTGTCCGACCCCCCCCCCCCTGCCTCGCCCCGGCTTTGTAATTAATTTGTTTGCCTCCATTCTCTCCGTGTGAGCAGTGAATGAGTTAATGATGATGATAAGGTGGGACAGGTGGTGATGGCAAAAAAAATTCAAAATAAATCAGCGTGACGGCCTCAGCGTGAGAACCAGGAAGTAGCCGAGTCTCAAGGCCGTAAACTGCCTCCTGACAGTCGGGCCCAGATCCTCTCTACACAGAGGCCGAGGACCCAGCTGACTCTTCTTCAGAGTCTCCAGGCCAGCGGAGGCTCAGTGAACATCATCATCTCACTGAACTTCCATCCACCCTGGAGCAGGATGAACAGAATTAACTTTCTACTGAACGTTCCTCTCAGGTTCTTTGATTTGATCAGTGGAAATGGTTCTTTCTGAAAATGAGTGATAACTGTTGGGTTCAATGTTCAAATCAACTGCTTCCACTTCCTGTTCATGGCTGATTCATATTTATTTAAGGGTCACGGTTTTATTTCAGTGAGTAAACTCTATTTAATAAAGTCTCTTTAATATTTCCATAAAGCTGAGTGCAGCGTGTCAGATGAACTCTCCTGCGTCATGTGTGTCACGTGACTGCTGACGTGTCACAGATCAGCTGTTATCGATGTGACGCCTCAGGGTAGTTGAGGGTTGCGTGTTTGCAGTTCACCCAGATCGTCTGTTTGTTGTTGAGACACACACACACACACACACACACACACACAGGCCCTGGAGGGAAGTGGTGTTATTGATAGGACAGAGGCATGCTGGGAGCTGAGGAGGGAGGTCAGTGTGCCACCCGGCCTGACTGACTGACCTACATACCACCTCCTGGTCACACACTCACCTAGACCGACCCCTGGCCTCCTCTGGCCTCCTCTGGCCTCTCCTTGGCTCTTTGTGTGTCCCTGGTGTTTGTGTAGTGGTCTGGACGTCTGGAGGATGTTACTGTCCTCAGGACTTGCAGTTACAGTTTGGTTCTCGTTGGGACTCGTTGATTCCAACCTGTGACGGGCTCTGGTCTTGTCCCTGTAAGAACTGGACAGCCTCCATGTCTCTTAAGGACTGATCAGGACCTTTTCAGATACTGAACCCCTAAAATGGCCCCTCATAAATGCTGAGTGTTCTTAAAAATATAAGTCGCTTTGGACAAAAGAGTCATCTAAATGACTTGTGATGTAATGGAACTCTGGAAAAGGAGTCTGGCCTTTCTTCAGAGTTTGTCCTGAGATGTAGTCGGTGGACGTGAGGCGTCATTGAGCCTCTCACTCTATCTCTGAACAGTAAGTGATTGGCAGCTGCCAGTCAGGCTCCGATCTCTCCTCCTTGAGTCCAGTTGTTTGGATCCATCAGGGATCTGTGTCGGCTCAGTCTTGACTCTGGTTCAGGTTCATCTGGAGACTCACCAGGTGTCTCATCCCGTGAACCTTCCTTTCTCTTCTACAACGCGCTGCTGGTTGTGTGGTCGTTGTTATCAAACTCCATGGGGACACAACACTTCTCCACTCATCCTCCTTCTTCTCCTCCTTTCTTCCTCTCCTCCTCTCTTACATGTGTCCTCCTCTTCTCCTGCGCTCTGATCACAGTGATCCTGATTAGCGATGCTCTCTTTGCTGCAATCTGACCTAACCCTGTTATTCTGTAACGCAGCATGTCTGCAGCTCACACACACACACACACAGACACAGACACACACTCACACTACTTATCTCACATACTTGTTGAAGACAGACAGAGAGGAGGAGGAGATCAGTGAGGAGGGAGGGAGCAGAGAGAATAACATCTTTGTTTGGGCGAGGTGGAAAATGATCGTCCATTGCGAAGCGCCTGAGCAGCTGGATCACATCTTCATCTGTCTGTCTGTCTGTCTGTCTGTCTGTCTGTCTGTCTGTCTGTCTGTCTGTCTGTCTGTCTGTCTGTCTGTCTGTCTGTCTGTCTTTCTGTCTGTCTGTCTGTCTGTCTGTCTGTCTGTCTGTCAGACTGTCTGTCTGTCTGTCTGTCTGTCTGTCTGTCTGTCTGTCTGCGTAGCTGGCGGGCTTCTATCCTCGCCCCCCCCCCCCCCCCCCCCCCCATTCGCTCTTGCAGTCGAACCGAAGCAGCGGCCGTCCTCTGGGGCGTAGCGAGGCAGGGTGGGGTGGATGGGTGCAGGGCGGGGGGAGGGAGGGTCAGAGGGGAGGAACATGAAGTTCTGTGCGGGGGTTGGATGTTGGGTGGGGGGAGGGCGGAGGGTAGTTTTGGAGGGCAGGAGGGCAAAGCCGGGGGAAGATGTAAGCCTCCGCCACAGGCCCTGACAGCCACACAGGAAGGAGATCACAGGAGATCAGCCCACCGCTGCTTCAACATTACAACCCCGCCCCCCCCCCCCCCCACACACCAATCCCATCGCCCACAGCGCCCCCCCCCCCCTCCCTCCCTGTGAGGCCTGTCTGCTTCCTCTGGAAAGAAAGAGGAGCGGTGGAAAAAGAAACACACACTGTACTTTCAGATCAGGACTGTATGTTCCTGCTGGTCATGGACTCTCTCTCCGGCTCGGCTCAGGTTGGGTTTCAGGCCGGTTCTCACGGTTCTGCAGCGTTTCAGAACCACGACTTTCACACCTTCACTTTAAGAAGACAAAACAGAAACCAGGAGGTCCAGAGAGAGAAGAGGTTTGGACTGACGCTCACACAGATGTGACCTCGAACACGTTCATATCTCAACTCAGGCAAATCTCTGAAAACACTTGGGCCCTGATTGAGACCCGACTGCTGTGAGACCACATCACTGACACGTTGATCACCAGCTCGGTTTTCACTCGCCGGTTGTGGAGAAACGAACCTGCAACAACAAAGTCCGACTTTCCGTTGAGCTCCAGCCTGATGCCGACGCCCAGGAGACGAGGTCCTGATCAGTCCCTCAGAGACGTGGAGAGTTGAGACGAGGGAGGATAAGAGACGGAGCGAAGGATGGAGCTCCTCCTATCGCAGCGAGTAAACAGCCGGGCGGGAGGAATGTGACAGCTCGCGTCTGTTCAGTGTCCAGATAAACCCGTCTGCCCCTCCTGCCACCGTCTGCAGGAAGAGCTGTGTACGTAACCTTTGACCCCGGAATCTGAATCACTGTAGGAACCAAGTTATTCATTTAGAGAGAGTTTTCACAAAGTCGACGTCTGGGTTCATTCCCACACTTTCCCTCCACCGGCTGAACCTCATCACTGCTGCTGGAGCAGTCCACTGACTGTGTGTGTGTGTGTGTGTGTCTCACTGTGTGCCTGTGTCACATTGTGTGTGTGTGTCACATTGTGTGTGTGTGTGTGTGTGTCTCACTGTGTGCCTGTGTCACATTGTGTGTGTGTGTCACATTGTGTGTGTGTGTCACATTGTGTGTGTGTGTGTTATTTAGCTCCTTGTTTTGTTAAGTTAAAAATAGCAGCAGCCTGTTGATAAGCCCAGTTCAGCCCCCATAATGCCGTGCAGCAGAGCGACACCCCCGACCCAAATCTGTCCACCCCAACCTGAACTGATTAGAGTCCAAACCTTGGACCACACTGCAGGACACACACACACACACACACACACACACGCATGCACTCGCACACACTCGTATGTCTTCTCACAGCAGCTGATCACGTTTTTTATTGGGGACTACTTTCTGTGGTGGATTCATCCGCAGGCTGAAAATCTGTCATGATATCTGACGTCAATTCAACTGAACAATAACAAACATAACACAAGACAGTGGCTCCGACAGATGTTCTAAAAATGTTTTGTTTATGTGCCAGAGCATCATGGGTCTGTGATCGCTCACTTGAACAACTTACACTCGCTTTGCTGCTGTAATACCACTTAAACACACAAGGGTCAAAGGTCACAAGGGTCTAGGTCAAGTTCAGCCTAGAGCAATGTGTGTGAGTGTGTGTGTGTGTTCAGGGTTAAACAGGATTTGAGCAGAGGACATAAACCCTGCAGTGCTTTGGTTTCTCCTGCAACTTAAGTTTGTGGCTTTGTTTTCATTTCAAACTGTGTGAGAGTGTGTGTGTGTGTGAGAGAGTGTGTGTGTGTGTGTGTGTGTGTGTGTGTGTGTGAGAGAGCGAGAGGCCAGAGCAAGGGCTAAGTCTGCTGCTTGTAGCCTCTCTCTCTCACTCGCTCTCTCACTCGCTCCAGCAGGCACCCTTGGCCTGCAGAACGACAACAAAGGCGAGTGTTGGACGAGGTCGCTGCCGCTCCGACATGCAGTCCGGGGGGGGGGGGGGGGGGGGGGGGGGGGGGGGGGCTCGGTGGCGTGTTGGCCCGGGAGCAGGAAGCAGCTGAAACAGAGAATCATGGAGTGAGCAGCTCCAGCATGAAGACATGTTCACTGTACAGACACTCAGAGAAGTTCTCAGTTTGTTGTGAAGGAACTCCAGTGACCCCGACCTGAACTGGAACCCGGCTGGGATCCAGTTCAGAGCTGGACCTCACTGGTGCTCTGGGGTCTGATGGGATCAAATCCCTGCAGCCAGGATCCAGAGCAGCAGCAGGTTCACTCGTGGTGTCATGGGACCCATGGTTATGGTCATGGTTTCTCACGTTACCGATTGAATAGTTTATGATCATGAAGATAACATATAAACATCTCCACGTAATGAAGGTATTAAGATCTGAAGATCAAGTATCACCACAGTGACGTCCTCCATCGTGTCCTGAGCTGCTGGTCTGTTGTGGGTCAAAGCCCTTTTGTTTTTAGAAACCAGAAGTAACCATATTTGGAGGTGGGGGCGGAGCCTGACTCAAGCTCAAGAGTTTATTGTGAAACAACATGAAGCAGTCGCCGGCTCACAGGCTCCTCTAGCACCAGAATATTACAAGCAAAACAAATATTGAATAAAATAATAGCAAATCTAAAATTTAAAATAGAAAAAATATATGTATATATCTTAATATATAAACCTGTGTGTGTGTGTGTGTGTGTGTGTGTGTGTGTTTGATTTGACTGCAGCGTGCACACCAGCAGCCTTATTACTAGGCAGAGGGCAGAGCAGGTTAATGAGACACTATTGACTTATTGTCCTGAGCCAAAGACACACACACACACACACCACACACACACACACACACACACACACACACACACTCACATGTGTGTTGATGACCCTAAACACAAGACATCCTCCACTATTACAAACTTCCTTTTTTTCAATCTAAATCCATTTCAACTCTGACATTGTTCTTTTATTTTATATTGTTTTCTGGATTTTGAATAACTTTTCTCAAACTGCCTCTGATCTGTAGTTTCATGTTCATGTCCTGACTTAGTTTGTTCTAAAAACTACATTACCCATGATCCTCTGCCAAATCCCTTGTTATAGTAACATGCTGCTGTGGTGACTGAACTGATCCAGGATCAGTCAGCCAGCTGATTGACTGTGACCTGGTGTTCCTTTGGACTCATCTTGTGACTCGGCTCCTGTGGAGAGGGAGTCACAGGAGTCAGGGAGGAGCATCACCAGGAGGCGCACGTGATGGAGGCTTTATTAAAAACATGAATCTTCAGATTGGAGCGTTTGTCTTTTAACAGAGGGCGAAGGTGTCAGCGTCTGAAGAGCTGCAGTGTCTCATTCAGAAGAGTGTGTGTGTGTGTGTGTGTGTGTGCGCTGGTGGTCTGGGCTGTATTCATTATTTAGTGAGAGCTATTACTGGGATAAGAGGCTCTCTCTCCTCCCTCTCAGGACCGTATCGATTGCTTTAATTGCCCCGAAAGATTGTCAACTCTTAAGATAGATATTAAAGCGCCGACGAGGCTCAGCCAGGATGCATGGCAAATGGAGCTAACAGCTCTGTGTGTGTCTGTGTGTGTGTGTGTCTGTGTCTGTGTGTGTGTGTGTGTGTGTGTGTGTGTGATGGGGTGAGGATAGAGGCTGAGCGCAGAGTGGGATGCAACATGTCCCAGCCGCCTGTCGTGCAGCGAGCGAGGCCTTGCTCCGCCCGGTCGATAACATGGTGAACACACGAGGTGCTCCCGGACAGGAAGTGATGAGAAGAGAGAGAGAGAGGGAGGGAGAGCGAGAGGAGAGATGGGAGCGGGGGTGGGGGGGGGGGGGGGGGGAGCTGCCAGCTGGTTTGTCCTTTGTTTGCAGATCAATATGTTTGGGAAAAAGTTGTTATCCACTCGGTAGCTTGATGTGACTGCTAGTGTCCCACATGGTCATGGATCAGAGAACACACACACACACACACACACACACGGATCACATGGGGCTGATCTAGTTGGTGTGTGTGTGTGTGTGTGTGTGTGTGTGTGTGTGTGTGTGTGTGTGTGTGTGTGACAGTGATCGGTGTCACCTCACGGATGAGGTCAGCTGAGGTGACCTGCCGCTCTGCTGCACACACACCATGTCATTCTGTCTTTATTTACAACACAAGTCACCTGAACATCAGTAACACAAAGTGAAACATCACTGGTGCATTCTGGGACATTCCCCAGCCTGTGGGATAGAACCATCTCCTGGGTTCTGATCCTGTGGAGCCAGAGGAGGTTTGATCCTCGTTGTGACCATGTGACCGTTTGGATTCTTAACAAACAGACGAGTCAGAAACCTCCTCTGAATCTGGTCCCCCCCCCCCCCCCCTCAGGTTGTTGTTGTCTTTTCTCCTGAGAGGTCGGAGGTCGGAGGTTTTGGGCTAAATGCAGAAGCCCAGCCGGGGATTAACCCGGTGACTCACTCAGAGTGGTTCCACCGCTTGGCCTCAGCTCCACACGTTTGGTTTCTCTGATGTTCGGGAAGTGAAGCTGTAATCCTGAGCCTCCTGCTCCTCGTTCATCAGCTCCTCATCGGAGATGAAGGAGGAGCTGAAGGAGGTGAAGGCTGTCGTTCTCTGTGGTAGGAGGAGTGTGTCTGGGTTTGGAGAGGAGACGCAGCTGAGGAGGAGCTCCGACACGATTAGGGAGGAAATCCTCGAGTAATCCAGCAATCCTTAGATCTGAAGACATTAACCTGAGCGTTGAGCTGCTCTCCTCACTTCACCTCCTTCACCTCCTCACTTCACCTCCTTCACCTCCTCACTTCACCTCCTCACTTCACCTCCTTCACCTCCTCACTTCACCTCCTTCACCTCCTCACTTCACCTGCTTCACCTCCTCACTTCACCTCCTTCACCTCCTCACTTCACCTCCTTCACCTCCTCACTTCACCTCCTCACTTCACCTCCTTCACCTCCTCACTTCACCTCCTTCACCTCCTCACTTCACCTCCTTCACCTCCTTCACCTCCTTCACCTCCTCACTTCACCTGCTTACCTCCTCACTTCACCTCCTTCACCTCCTCACTTCACCTCCTCACTTCACCTCTTCACCTCCTCACTTCACCTGCTTCACCTCCTCACTTCACCTCCTTCACCTCCTCACTTCACCTCCTCACTTCACCTGCTTCACCTCCTCACTTCACCTCCTTCACCTCCTCACTTCACCTCCTCACTTCACCTCCTTCACCTCCTCACTTCACCTCCTTCACCTCCTCACTTCACCTCCTCACTTCACCTCGTTCATCTCCTTCACCTCCTCACTTCACCTCCTTCACCTCCTCACTTCACCTCCTTCACCTCCTCACTTCACCTCCTCACTTCACCTCGTTCATCTCCTTCACCTCCTCACTTCACGTCCTTCACCTCCTCACATCACCTCCCTCACCTCCTCACTTCACCTTCTTCACCTCCTCACTTCACCTCCCCACTTCATCTCCTTCACCCCCTCGTTGTGACCTTTGACCTGATGAGTCACATGACAGGAGGAGGAGACGCAGCCTCATGGTTTTCATTAAAGGAACTGAAGTTTGAATCAAAGTCGACGAGCTGCTGTCGTCTGTTACCTGACTTGACCTCACTGTACCGTGTGTGTGTGTGTGTGTGTGTGTGTGTGTGTGTGTGTGTGTGTGTGTGTGTGTGTGTGTGTGTGTGTGTGTGTGTCTGTGTGTGTGTGTGTGTGTGTGTGGTTAAGGTGCAGGTTAAATCCCCCTCTGCTTGGAATTGGACTTGACCTGATCCTGCTCAGAGTCTGTGATCTGTTCCCTTTCAACCTGTTCACACACTGCTGTCCTCACATGACACACACACACACACACACAGACACACACACACACACAGACACACACTGAGGTCAGACAGTGTGATGGGTCAGGTCTGCTCCACGTTGTCGACCTGCTGTGTCTTGAGTGTGGTTCTGCAGCGGGGGTCACGGGGGTCACGGGGGTCGGTCGTGGTGTCATCATGGTGACTCACCGTCTGTGTGATGGAAGGGGGAGGAGCCTCAGACCAGCTGACGTGGGATCAGTCCACCATCATTTTCCTCGTTGAGTTTGATCAACAGTGAATCCTGACTTCCTGTTCTGTTCAGGTTCTGACCATGTGACCTCTTGTGTACAGGGAGTGACCAGAGAACCGACCAGGCCGGGTCAGGGTTCTGCAGTCAAACAGTTTTAAACTTGCTGGTGTTGGTTCTGAACCCAGGAGCCGTCGGGGGGGGGGGGGTGTCGTCAGTTCTCCTGCTTCGTCCAGCAGATTCCACCGTGACCTTGCAGCGCGGCTCCAGCAGCTCCCCACTCACAAGTGCTTAGGATAATTTATATATAAAGTGTGTGTGTGTGTGTGTGTGTGTGTGTGTGTGTGTGTTGGGGAGGCTGGGAGGGGGGGGGGGGGGGAGGGGTGAAAAATGGCCATTTCCATCTTTAGGTGGCCGGGGCTCTCCATTACCAAAATGGGCTGAGTCACTGCACCGCAAGAATTTTAATGAGAAGCCCGGGCCCACCCCGACTTTCTCTCTCTCTACCCCCCCCCCCCCCCCCCCCTCTTCGTCCCCCTCTCTTTCATCCAGCCTCTTATCTCATGATGCAGCAGATTATTCCATTGACTTATTCAAGGGCCTGCACTTTATGATCATGAATTTTACTGTGCCGGGGCTGAACGTGTCCTGCACATCTACTCAGCTGCATCCCTTCCTCCTCCTCTTTCTCCTCCTCCTCCTCTTCCTCCTCCTCCTCCTCCTCCTCCCTCCTCCTCCTCCTCCTCCTCTTTGTACGCGCAAGCAGCTCAAACTCTCTCCCATCGGCGTCACCTCTCTGGTTAACTAAAGTCTGACCTGAGGAAAGACACAGAAACTCACCTGCTGCTTCCAGAGTCCACTTCAGTCCGATCTCCGGATCTTTCTGCAGCAGATGTTTGAAGTCAAACTTAAAATCATTAAACAGTTCACACATTGTACACACATTGTACACACATTGTACTTGGAGGCTGTAGGAAAAATTCAATTAATGTCCAGAGACTCAGACATTTGTTCTCACAGACGGAACCTGCAGAACATGTCAGGAACATGTCAGGAACATGTCAGGAACATGTCAGGAACATGTCCAGACTTCAGTGCAGCTGTGAAAACGTCTTCATGACACAAATCCTCTACAACCAACTGACATGCAGCAGATACGGGTTCTGAGCTCTGGTGCTCCTCGGTCTCGGGTCCAGGGCTAAAGTAAAAATGTTCCAAGCATATAAACTTTAAAAAAAGATAATGAAGAGAAATGACGCTGTCCTCTCTTCATCCTCTGTCGAAGCATCTGGTCTTCATCACATTCTTTATTGAATTATGTCCATTTTTCTCCCGAACAAACAAATCAGCAGAAATGTGGGTTCAGCTGCAGCCAGTGACTCACACAACGTGTGTGTGTGTGTGTGTGTGTGTGTTGTGTGTGTGTGTGTGTGTGTGTGTGTGTGTGTGTGTGTGTGTGTGTGTGTGTGTGTGTGTGTGTGAATTGTTCTCTGGGGGACATTATAAACGATCATGATCTCTAAAGTCCAACTTTGACCTCAGGTGGTGTCAAAGAGGTAAAGTAGTGACACAGTGTGCCCCCATGCACACACATGCACACACACATGCACACACACATGCACACACATGCACACGCGCACACACTAAATCTCCCCGTGTGAGCACAGCCCCCCCCCCCTTCAGACAGGAAAAAGCAGCTCTAAATCCCCTCACACAATAATGAGCCTAGCAGTGGAGGATCAGCCACCTTATCCGAGCTAAGGTTGTTAGCGCTTCAGAACAAGTCATTCGCTGTACACCCCCCCCCCCCCCTGCTGTAAGTACTTTACAAGGCAGAGCAGATGTTCACAAAGCGTTGAAAGTCTTTTATTTTGTCTGCTTGCTTCCTCTTGACAAACCGCTGACGAGCTGAGCCTGCGATCAGCCCAGTTCTTATCAGGCCGATCCCAGAGAGAGGCCCAGAGGTCGGGCAGGACCACGGACCTCTGGGCCGCCGGGTCACGATCAGAACATCCAATGAATGTGGAGGAGCTGAGACATGACGGGCCGATGCAGGAACACAACACCGCTCAGATCCTGAAGACACACGTCACTCTTCAGCTCCTGTCACGTCTCAGGGCTGAGGACAGAGGAGAGCGTTCACAGAGCAGTTAGTTTAGTTTCAGTCTTTCTCAGTGAGTTATGGATATTATGTTACAGTAACGTCAGTGTGTTGTTTGTCAGTGATACAGATATGAACATGATCTGATAACGGATCTACAAACACTCAGAACTGATCTCAGGTCAGCTCGTCTGAGACAGGACCTGGTGTTTCCAGGTTTATTCTCAACTCACTGCTTCACCTTCAGTTATGATGAAGTGATTCTGAGACTCAGATATTCATCATAGATTGTTAAATTTCATGCATTGTGTCTTTAAAGTTAGAAGTTACAAAGAAGTGGAGCAGAGACGTGTTCTTCTCTGATCTGAGCTCCATCACTTCTCTGGACGATCTTTCCCTTATCACTCGATTATTCATCTTCAGGATGGAAAACTTCTTTTCTAGCAAAACAGAACAATCTGATCTGTTTTGGTTCTGGACGAAGATCTGCTCCTCCTCCTCACACAGAGAATCCTTGTGAACACTGGAGCTCACAAAAGAATAGTCTGTTTGCGTACTTGTACACAGTTCACTGTACTTGAGTACTGCGGCTGGTAACAGGCGTCTACCCCGCCCCCCCGGGCCCCGGGCCCCTCCTGCCTTACAGATGCCAGTGCAGATGGGGACCCTCGTACCTGCCTACATTGCTAATGGCACCGTGCCCCCCCCCCCTCCGTCTTATAAACCATAAATATGTAATTTGCTCAGCTGTCTCCATTAAATATGCATATGAGAAGCAGGCGTTTGTTATTGTGTTTCTGCGGGTCATTAACGGTGTGCTGTGGCGTATTAGCAGCCGACGCTGAGGAGGAGACAACAGGAGGAACAACAGGAGGAACAACAGGAGGAACAACAGGAGGAACAGGAGGAGACAACAGGAGGAACAACAGGAGGAACAACAGGAGGAACAGGAGGAGGAACTGGAGGAACAGGAGCAGGAACAGGAGGAACAGGAGGAGACAACAGGAGGAACAACAGGAGAAACAGGAGGAACAGGAGGAACAACAGGAGGAACAACAGGAGGAACAGGAGGAACAGGAGGAACAACAGGAGGAAGATAACAGAACATCTGACAAGATCAGAGAGGGAGGAGGGAATTCAGAAAAAAGAAAGACCAGGTCTGCTGATCAAGGTCCCACCCATACACATGCTCGACCAATCAGGGGTCAGTCTCAGCTGTCAATCATGAGGTCTCAGCCTGTTTTATCAAACTGATCAGAAACATCAGAGAAGAAGAACCTGGAGTGACAGAAACATCTCTGACGTTTGTTCACCGTCTACTTTCATCTGTTGAGTTTGGTCCATGTCCCATCTGCTAACATGGAGGAGGAGGTTTATGACCTGCAGTCCACCACCAGGGGGCGGTGCAGAGCATTCAGCTTCACTTTTTAGATCCCTCCTGTCGTCCATCTTTATTTACAGTCGGTGGTTCAGACCCAGAGAAAAGGAAACGTGGCTTCAACGCTGACGCAAACACAAACACACACAAACACACACACAAACACACACACACACACAAACTGAGATCAGGAGCTCAGTGTCTTAGCCAATAGAATCAGCTTCATTAGAGCTGTCAGACTTAAGACACTTAAGACTCTCTCTCTCTCTCTCTCTCTCTCTCTCTCTCTCTCTCTCTCAGGTCGTTGAGTTCTATCCACCTCAGAAGGAGTTAAGCCATGATCTTATCTCACACACACACACACACACACACACACTCTCACACACGTGTCTCATCTGCTACAAGCATTCCCTGCAACCTGATCCATGTGTGTGTGTGTGTGTGTGTGTGTGTGTGTGTGTGTGTGTGTGTGTGTGTGTGTGTGTGTGTGTGTGTGTGTGTGTGTGTGTGTGTGTGTGTGTGTGTGTGTGTGTGTGTGTGTTGCTGTGGTAACTCAGCCATTAATATTCTACTTGTTGTCGAACCCTTACATCAGTTGTTCAGTTTTCAGTATGAATATTATAAGTGTTGTTATTTTCTTGTAGATCAGATTTTCAGCATCAACTCTGTTCAACATTCACATTCAGCAGAGGATTATTATCACCACATATTTTATGACATGAACATAAAGAAAAACTTTAAAGGTGAACTGAGCTGCTCTGTGACCTTTGACCTGCAGCTCTGATTGGTCCATGTGTAAACTTCCATGTTGCTCCTCTTGTTTCTCATGTTTCTTCTCAAATGCATCTTCATCCCCTCTCCTTTCCTCCTTTCCTCTCATCTTCTCATCTCCTCACCTCTCCTTTCCTCTCTCCTCCTCTCCTTTCCTCCTCTTCCTCTCATCTTCACATCTCCTCACCTCTCCTTTCCTCTCTCCTCCTCTCCTTTCCTCCTCTTCCTCTCATCTTCTCATCTCCTCACCTCTCCTTTCCTCTCTCCCCCTCTCCTTTCCTCCTCTTCCTCTCATCTTCACATCTCCTCACCTCTCCTTTCCTCTCTCCTCCTCTCCTTTCCTCCTCTTCCTCTCATCTTCTCGTCTCCTCACCTCTCCTTTCCTCTCTCCCCCTCTCCTTTCCTCCTCTTCCTCTCATCTTCTCATCTCCTCACCTCTCCTTTCCTCTCTCCCCCTCTCCTTTCCTCCTCTTCCTCTCATCTTCTCATCTCCTCACCTCTCCTTTCCTCTCTCCCCCTCTCCTTTCCTCCTCTTCCTCTCATCTTCACATCTCCTCACCTCTCCTTTCCTCTCTCCTCCTCTCCTTTCCTCCTCTTCCTCTCATCTTCTCGTCTCCTCACCTCTCCTTTCCTCTCTCCTCGTCTCCTTTCCTCCTCTTCCTCTCATCTTCTTGTTTCCTCACCTCTCCTCATCTAGTCTCGTCTCCTGTCCTCTCCTCCTCCTCCTCCTCTTCTTCTCTCCTCTCTTGGCATTGTGGGAAGTGGGGGTGCTGGTGACTTGTCTTGTTAGCGGGAATAGCAGAGTGCATTGTGGGAAGGCGGTGTGTGTTGGGGGGGGTCGTCTCCAATCATCTGTTTGCTGCCTTTAATTCCAGCTGAAGGTTTCGGCCACTGCCATTGATTTTCTTATTCTTCAGCCGCTGCAAAATGGGATTGGACTCTGTACTGTAGACCTCGCACTCTTCATCCTCCTCCTCATCTTCTTCATCTGCATCCTTTTCACCCTCCTCTTCCTCCTCCTCGTTCTCCTAACTCACAGATTTTCTTTCTCTACAGCTTAATTTCACTTGTCAAACCTGAACGGTTAAATCCTGACTCTACTGCTTCCTCCTCCTCCTCCTCCTCCTCCTCTTCATCACTCTCCTCTTTACGTCCTCCTCACTCCTTGTTCCCTGAGTTTCTAAATCATAACTAAGAAGACGGTGACTAGTCTTTTGAGAATGAAAACACTTGTCGCACAATAAACTAGAACATGACGACAAGAAAACAGTTTTTTAATTTACTGAAACAAACAAAAAAACTAAAATGTGAAGAAAACAAGTAAATGAGGATGAGTGGAAAGCCAAGCTCGTCCTCTTCCTCACACTGTTGCTCCTCCTCCTCCTCCTCCTCCTCATGCCACCTCCGACCTTTCACCTCCTGGTTTCCCGTGGTACCGACCTGAATGTGTTTGTTGCCATGGATACAACTCCACACCAGAGCCGCTGCATCTTTTATCAGATATTTAATATTTCATAATTTCACAGTATGGACGCAGTTTAATGATCTTCATTGATCATCTTTATTAACAAACTGTTTCCATTCTGCTCCACCCACCCGGTCCGACCTCTGACCTCCCCTCCCTGCAGCTGAGTGTGTGTGTCTGTGTGTGTCTGTGTGTAGCCTCTGTAGTGTAACATTGAAAGCTCTTGAGGCCGGTGAAGACTTCAAGGCATCTTTCAGATTCCTCCTCTCTTTGTCCTCCTGCTCGTCCTCCTCCTTCATTCCCAGCATGCCTCAGTTCTGAGAGCTCAGTAAAGGACCTTTAACAATTACAATTCTCCGACTTCACATAACTTATATATAATATAAAATGATATATGTTCAGTCCTAATGAGACGGATGTGACGAGAGGTTCAGCCTCGCCCGGTCCCAGCGAATCACAGCGGAGTTAGAGTCTCCAGTTAACGTTACCCAGTGGACAACAGAACGACCTAACTGGGGATTGAACCTAGAATCACAGAGCCGACCACTGCACCACCATGCCGCTCCATGACCAAACAGTTTCACATCAAGGTCCCCAGGTGTGTGTGTGTGTGTGTGTGTGTGTGTGTGTGTGTGTGTGTGTGTGTGTGTGTGTGTGTGTGTGTGTGTGTGTGTGTGTGTGTGTGTGTGTGTGTGTGTGTGTGTGTGTGTGTGTGTGTGTGTGTGTGTGTGTGTGTGTGTGTGTGTGTGTGTGTGTGTGTGTGTGTGTGGCAGAGTTGAGGTGAAGAATCCACATTCTGATCCGCTTCATAAATCGCTGAGCTGAGCAGGATACCATGTTGTTTCTAATTTAGCGAGCGGGATCTCGTCATCGTCTTTAATACGTCGACACAATAAATAAATTGAAGCCATAATGTTCTCTCCGTCTTCAGCTCTATTAATAGTAAAGAGGACGAGCTGCGGAACCAGAAGGATTAGAATCTGTTTGATGTGGTTCCACTCTTAAACGTCTGAATGCGATTTCTCGTCTTATTTGTTTGCAGTGAAGGAGGAGGTGGAGGTGGGAGAGAGGGTGAGGGGCTCCTGGTATATATGTGTGTGTGTGTGTGTGTGTGTGTGTTTTCTTCATGTTCTCCTCTCGTTGCCTTTCGGGGCGTCAGCAGGAAGACAATGCCAAATGAAAGCCGCAGAGACGCTGCTGGTTTCACCGCTGCTCTCTGTTTGTTTCTCTTTGTGTGGTTTGTGGAAGGCCCGGCGGCCCGAGGCTGCGGACCAGAGAGACACTGCAGAGGACTTAACAGAGACAGAAAGGCATTATGGGAGGAGAGGTGGGGGGGCAGATGTGTCTTAATTGGAGGTTTTTCTGGTGCGTCGGGGAGAAGAGGCGGAGGCGCAGAGTCAGTCAGGTATCAAACGGCCTTTTACTGCTCACTTCCTGTTCTCAGAGGGAGAAAATAAAAGTAGGAAATGTGCTTTTCAACGATTGACTCTGACCCTGTCTGCAGCTGAGCATGCTGGGAGTTTTCTCCTGCAGTTTGTCCTCAAACCTTCAGCATCTCCTCCTCAAGTGTTTTAACAAACCGAGGATTTAAAACAGTAAAAGTTCAAAGTGTGTCCGTCACCAAGAACACGTTTCATCATGAGCAGCAGGTCCTCACATTAGTCTGGTTCTCCTCTGACCTTCCTCCCTCTCGTACACGTCCCCCTCCCCTAATCCTACCACGTTACCCCCCCCCCCCCCCCACACACACACACACACACACACACTGTCTGGAGGACACGTGTGGAGCAGATTATTCAACCACAGAAGAAGAAAAGAGGAACAAGTGTATTGGACAAAAGCTAACGTCCAAACACTGAGGGCCCGGCGGGAGCTCCTATTCAGGCGCTGAAGAGCCTGTGGTCCCCCCCCCCCCCTTCCACCTACAGACAGCTTGACCTCTGCCTCCCTCTGTCTGGACCCCCCCTCCACTCCCCCCACCTCTCTCCCGGCAGTGTTGTTATTGTATATATATTCCAGTGTTGTGGCTTCTCTGGGTTTGGTAACATACAGAAACATCTTCAGGGATCATGAGACTTTAAAGATGACCTGTAGTGACCGATCCTGCTTTTATTTTGAAGGCGACAACAACCGTGATAGAGCTGTGTGTGTGTGTGTGTGTGTGAGAAAAATATTCGCAACTTCCTGTCTTATTTTCTCTCTCTCTCTTTCTGTTGCATTCTGGGTAATCCATATAGTTGAGCGATGGACAAACTGTACACACACACACACACACAGAGTGATTAATGGCAGTAGAGTCTATCGCAGATTATGGTGAAATCACTATAGATAAAGTACTGCAGTGTGTGTCTGTGTGTGTGTGTGTGTGTGTGTGTGTGTGTGTTATCTAAACCAGACATCCGTTCTTGCTCGACCACGGAGGGAAAAGGAGGAGAGAGAGGTGAGTGGAGGTGAGACAGAAAAATCTGATTAAGTTTCCCAAACCCTGAAAGTAGCCAATCAGAGAGAGAGTTACTGATCTTCATCGTCCCTGCTGCATTCGTTCTCTCCTTCCTCCTCTTCCTCCTCTCATCTGTCATTTGTCTATCGAGATTAAAACAAAAAAAAAACAGTAAAGAAATTTGTGTTTGCTGGAGTGGAATTCGATTGGACGGTGTTCTGGGCTCTGATTGGATGATGGCGGTTTGATAGTGGGCTCTGATTGGAGTCCTCAATCTTAGCAGCTCTGAGAGTAATCAATAATTTATCAGAATTGATCAACATGCAGAGGAAGAAGGATAGAAGCTAGGAAGAGATGGAAGAGGGGAGAAAAGATAAGGGGAGGATAAGGAGGAAAGGGGAAGAAGGAAGGACAGAGGAAAGATTGTAAGGGAGGAAGGAAGGAGGTGAGGAAGGGCAGAAGAAAAACAAATGTGAAAAAGAGGAAGCGAAGGAATGACAGGATGGAGCAGGAGGATGTGAAGAAGAAGGAAAATGAAAGAGGAAGGGAGAGGATCTAGTTTCAGGAGATTAAGGGAAGGAAAGAAGTGAGGAGAGGAGGAGGATGGACACGATGGAGGCAGATGAAAGAAGGAGGAAAAAATAAACACAAAAATAGATAAGTAAACGAGGGGTGTAGTATTAGAGACAGAAGGGGGTGAGGAAAGATGAAAGTAATGGAAAGTGAAAGGGAAGGAAGAGATTTAATAATAATACTTATTATAAACTTTCTTTATGCAGCACTTTTCAAAGTTACAAAAGTTCTTCACATGAATAAACAAGGATGAGGACATTGAGGGACCCACATGTCAGAGGAGGCGTGGCTACAGAGGAAGTTGTGTTTGAAAGAAGAGATGGAAACAGGAAGCAAATAAACACAAAATAAAATGTTATGACAACAGGGAAACTGATCTTCTTCAGTTTGTGTATATTGACTCGTTGTGTGTGTGTGTGTGTGTCGTCCATTAGACAGCTATAATTATGGTAAGTGAGGCCGAGCTCGGATCGATGCAGCAATTCATCAGATTCCACCCCCCAAACAAACACACCATCTGAATCTGACCAGATGTTTCCACTGAGCGCACACACACAATTACTTATTGAAATTAAAACGTAAACCCAGCTGTGGAACAGGTGAAACCTCAGAATGAAGCCGGAGCTGGAAGCAGGTTCTTCCTACAGTGACCCCTCTCAGCGCACCCCCCCCCCCCCCCCTGTCACCTGTCAGCCTTTCATCAATGTTCTAATAAACATGATGATAAGAGTCGCTCCCTCAGAATCGTCTCCTCCAGCTTCACTAAACCTCTCCGTCAACACTTGGGATCTTTGAAGACGGACATAAAAGACCAACTGGCTCCTCCTTTGAAAACGTGTCCGCGATTCATCCTGTTCTGACCAACCACAGGTCAGAGGTCAAACACATTCAAATGTATACAGCCGTTTACTGGCGGATTTCCAGCTGAGGGCACTGGAGGGTGTGGGGGGTTTAGAGACCCTGACCGACGGCTGTGGATTTAAATACGGTTTTTGGAGGGTGTTTGTGTGTGTGTTTGTGTGTTTGTGTGTGTGTGTGTGTGCGTGTGAGTGGTGGACGGCTGGTGATGGCGTTGGGCCTCTTTTGTTCTGGCAGAAGGTGGCGAATGGCAGCGGCTCAAAGAAAACAGACAGAAGCTTCAAAATGGTTGCCAACGCTTTAAGATGGCTGCCAGGCTGGAGAGAGAGAGCGAGAGAGAGAGGGCAAACACACACACACACACGTACACAAACACAAATAGAGGCCGTGGCATGGGATGAGTATCTGTGCGTGTGTGTGTGTGTGTGTGTGTCAGACCGAAAATGTTGAAAGTGTGTGTTTGTGACTGAAAATGTGAAGAAATCTGTGTTAGTTGAGTGTGTTTGTGTGTGTGTGTGTGTGTGTGTGTGTGTGTGTATGTATCTATGTGTGTGTTGCATTTGGCAGCAGCTCTTTGGCAGCGGCGGCTGGTTGGGCGTCCAACAATGG
>NC_084953.1:491504-494004 GCF_949316205.1 Platichthys flesus | reverse complement strand
GAGAGGGTGAGAAAGAGAGTGAGAGAAAGAGGGTGAGAGAGAGAGAGTATAGGTTAGTGTTGCAGGTCTGTATTAAATGTAATTGGTCGGTACAGTATATTTGTGCAGACCGGATTTTTACTTCTTCTCCTCGATCATTCTTCTCTCTCTCTCTCTCTCTCTCTCTCTCTCTCTCTCTCTCTCCTCCTGTCATTCACTCTCTGATCCTCTCTTTCCTTTATTGAAACATTCCTCCCTCGTTCCTGCACTTCCTGTTCTTCATACACTCAACTGAACAAACAAATATTAGAATATGTGTTATAGAGCTGTCCCCTGTCCAGCGCTGATCTGGGGTCAGTGTCCGGCTGCTTCACTCTCCTCTCATCAACATGTTGAGCTAAGCAGCAGTTTGACGTCCTGCTAACCAATCACACGGCTCCATGCACACCTGGTGTGACAAGAGATCCCATCACAAGTGTTCACACCTGCTGTTGAAATGTGTGTCGTGTCACCACTTGTGATCAGATCTCACTTCTCTGCTCTACGTGCAAAACACTGGGTACATCATTTATGTTCGTCAAATAGAAGCAGGACACATTTGTGTTCACGCTGCTAAACGAGTGTGGATCCACATCCGATCCAGATCGGAACCGAACCGGATCGGAACCGAACCGGATCACATTCACACTAGTTGTTGATGAGTCTCGAGTTCCGCTCTGAGATCTGATCCCATCTCGTCTGTTGGTCCAAAGAGAGGATTTGATTAAGGTGTATGATGGTATAGCAATCTCACTGCACACACACACTGCACACACACACTGATCACACACTCAGAGAATGCACACACAACCAGAGAAGAAGGCAGATGACCCACTTGGCATCTTCTAGTACCTTCGTCTTGAGGCACTCCCACACACAAACACACACATTTACTCACTCACACACTCACACTCACACATACACATGCACATACACACAAACAGATGTAGGGATGAAAAGATGAATGAAGCTGAAGGTCTGCATGGTTCAGACTCTACCCTCCTTCCTCCTGCCCTCCCTCTCCCCTAGTAACACACACACAGACACACACACCTGGTGATGTGCCAACACCATATGGGCAGCACAACACAAATGGCACATGGTGTGTATTGATTTTTATATTAATCACAATAATTATAATGATGAGAAACATGTGATCTCCACTTTCTCCTTCAATAACATGGAGCTGCTCAATATCATAACTGTGTTGAGATGAACAGGAGCTGAAGGCCGTGTGCTGCCTCTAAGTAGTTCATTGTTCAATGTGTTTTGAAAAGTTCTATATAAATAAGGTTTATTATTGTATTATAATGAACAGATGACATCCTGATGAGGTATCAGTTCCTGGTCATGGAGGTAAAGCTGTGCAGGAGGACAGTGGATTTGTGTCAGACGTCCTCAGAGGTCCAGCTCTGGAGCTCGGCTGCTCATTGACAGCTGTCTGCCTGCTCTGCATCCCTCAGCCAATCAGAGCCTTGTAAGTGGAATACAGAACGAGGAGCTCCTCTTGTGTCGGGGGGGGGGGGGCAGTAAGGTGTAAATACAGCTGTGAGGTCATACTGGTGCAGACCTCAGGGTACATCTGAGGTTCTCTTCAGTACTGGTGGCCACTCACTCAATTTAAATATTGATTTTAATAAAAAATAAACAGACAATTCTGCAGAAGTTGACATGCTGCTTTTTTATTTCAGTTACTTATTCAAGACATATGACTTGATTAACTTGGCAGATTCTTTCAGAACCTTTTAAAGGCCCAGTAGAAAACCCTAAAGGAACTCAAAAACAACCTCCAAACCTCAAAACTCGTACAGAAGCTGAAGAACTTCCTCAATGACGGCCTCCTAACATCCCCCTGAACCGCCTCAAGCACCTGTTGACCACTTCAATTTAAAATATTTCACATAGAACTTATTCAATCATCCTCAAAATCCCTATAAACTCCTAGAGGACTTGTAAGACCTGCTCACTGACTAGAACCTCTTCCATAACCTCAAGGACCTGTAGAACCTTCTTAATGACCATTAAAACCATGAGTAGAATGTCACCAACAACCTAGAACCCTTTAATGAATCCCTAGAACAACCTTAAGACCCTCTAGAACCTTCCAATGGACAATGTCTTAAATTATCTGAGAAAGTTCTTCAGTAACCATGCAAGTCTCGTTGAGGATCTCTAGAGCCTCCTCACTGACCCCAAACAACCCAGAACTCTAAAGAACCTACAACCATCCAGATGACAACTGGAACAAACTAAACAATCCTCAAATGGTCCTTAGTAACCAGCAGGACGTATAACCTAAAGATCCACCAGAATCTTCTGAAGGATGAACCCATCCACAGAACCTCCTCCATCACCACTTGAATAAAGGAACCACCAGCAGAACCTGGTTGGAATGAAAACCTCTGGATCCACCATCAAACACACACCTACAAAAACACACTCAGTAACACACAGATGTTGTTGTAGTCTTGATGGGATATAC